>NC_132883.1:3101988-3276988 GCF_030463535.1 Salminus brasiliensis
GCAGGGCGACCGCAGAGTTTAAGCCCCAGCGAGAGATCAGGGAAACACTCAAAAACACAGACTCTAACAACACACAGCTTTTCCACAACTTTTCTAAAGAGGCTGAGAAACCATCAGAGTCCATTCAGCTCCCCAAAGGTTTCTCCCATTTCACTAGGCAGGATTTGTTAGTTTATCTGGATGACTCAGATAGACTTAGATCTAAGTCATATTTATCCTATTTAGCTGGATAACTTAAGCCCACCCTGAGGATTGTCCCTTTAGATCAGTTTTAGCTGGAAGACTTAAAGCAACGATATGTAAATTCCCATAGTATTACTCTACCACCTCGGTTCACATGCTTCATTCACTTTAAGTTTTGGATCTCTCAGCATGTCCAGAAATGCATGTCCTTTATTTTTGGCTCTAAACGTGAATTACACTTTCAGACTGCAGGTGCAAGAAATTCAAATTCTGCATAATGCTGCTTTAAACTTAAACTATGGATTTTCACTTTAGATCAGTTTTGCTGGTTAATTAGATTAAAATATTTCTCTCTTTAGGTGGACAACTTAAACCAACACTATGTAGCATTTTTACCTTAAAATAGCTAAAAAAAATAGGACTGCTAAGAACTGCTTAATACTGGATAACTAGGAGTCATATTAGTGTAACATCCAGTAGTATTTCTCTACTGCCTCAGTCTACATGCTTTAGATGCTGCTTATGTATCTCTCAGCTTGTCCAAAAATGCATGTATTTTAGTTGTGTCTCAAAGAGCGAATTATACTTCCAGACTGTAGGGGAATTTTCCATAATGCTGCTTTAAACTTAAATTAGGGATTGTCACTTTGCATCAATTTAATTGGATCAAAATAATTGTCTGTTTAGCTGCATAACTTAAAGCAACACTATGTAACATTTGTACCTTAAATTAGCAGCTTCAAAGTCATGTTGATGCTCCACTGACTGTAGTAGGGAGAATAGCATCTATAGTGTTGCTACTTTGGGTTCAAAATGCTGGTAAAGCAGGGAAGAAAACACTCACAAGAACTATGTAATGCTGCAAAATCTGAGTCATATTAGTGTAAAATCCTGTAGTATTACTTCACACACTTCAAAGCACAAATTATACTTCTAGACAGGCACAAAAAATACAACTTCTCCATAAAGCTGCTTTAAACTCATTTTAAATTGGGGATTGTCACTTTAGATTAGTTTATCTGGATGATATGATTAATTACCTGCTTTACTTGACAACACTATGAGGCATTTTGTACCTTAAAATAGCTTTTTTTTTTTATAGCTTTTTAAAAAAAAAATGAAGGAAAACACTCACAAGAACTGCTTAATGCTGCGTAACCCGAGTCATATTAGTGTAAAATCCTGTAGTATTACTCTACCGCCTCAGCCCACATGCTCCTTTACCATTAGATGCTGCTTATGTGGCTCTCAGCTTGTCCAGAAATGCATGTGTACACTTGCTTTTACACGCAAGAGAACAAATTCTCCATAATGCTGCTTTAAACTCAAATTGGGGATTGTCACGTTAGCTGGATAATGTGGATGGGAAAGTACGTTCTGACTGATGGTCTAACTATCTCTGGATTCGTATTGTCTTGATTGTATGTATTTTGTAGGCACCTAAAGTACCGTGTTCTCCACAGCTCCAGGGGTCGAGGGTTTTGGGTCCGGAGTTTGGTGTTCTCCCTGTGTCTGCATGGGTTTCCACACACTTCCATCAAAAAAAACACTCGCATGGTGGGTCAACCCTGACCAGGACAAGCAGATTAGAATATAAATAAATAGATTTATTTGATGACCTGATGGGTCAACCAGCAAGACTCCAACACCAGATCAGCCCAAACCAGCATAAACTGGGACATCTTGTGTTTTGAACACTAGTATGCCGGTCTACCAGCACCACTCCAGCATTAAACCAGCATTGATTTCCTGCTGGTGATGGATGGTCATACCATCCAGACACTGAGATGTGCTACCAAGCGTTAAAGTCTGGTGCAGGTCTGAACAGGAGCTCCCATTCCTCAAGGCCTGTCTGCTTGAGTGACAGATCAATATTGGAAATGAACTGAGGATCGGTCTCCTAATTAGGCCCACGTTTGCACTGGGTGGGACAGAGTTAATGACTGACCCGAGGTCAGACGAGGCCAGCCCAGACTGAGCCGGCTGTGAGACTGCTGGTGTGTGCTCTTCGACTTGACCTTCATGACAGAATTAGCAAAAACATCAAGCAGGACATGAACATCCTTATGACCTGTGTCATGGCAATGATCATGGCACGTCACTGAGCTAATATATTTAGCATGTCTGCTTAAAGTAGCTCAAATTTAGCTGATCAGCTGATCACGACATGTTCGCTACTTGACATTGGCGCTACACAGCTAATCACCCCAAATAACTGACTGAAATATGGCTGAAATCCAGGCTTTAGCATGGCTGCTGCCGTTTTAGCTATGCTAACATGCTTATAGATGCATGTTTATGGAGTCATTTCGTGTCAGAAACCACATTAAAAAGACTATTAGAGATCACTGAACTCTTCCACACAGTTTCAGAAGAGTGTAGTGTAATGTAATGATGATTTTGGCATCCAGCTAGCATCATGTTGTGGCTAGCTTCTATTGCTTGTTAGTTACATTAGCCTCGTAGCATGGAGATCCGTAGGATGCTCGTCCACAAACTCTGCTAAATATTTAATAACTTAATTAATATTAGGCAGCTGTGGAGCGTTGGAGAGCAATTACAACAAACATGATTTAAAAAGTTGCGTCCATTTAGTTCGTCCATATCCAACAGAAAAAAAGGTCAAAGGTCGCAAGTTTTCCACCAGGAGGCGCCACATAAACCCCCCCTGAGTCAGAAGCTGAAGTCGGACTGGTTGAAGATTTCAATGCACCACAAACTGGCTGCGTTGTTGTGAGGTAAACGCAACGTTTCCAACTTGGCCGCCATCAGTGTTAGAATTTTTAATAATGCAGAATTTTTAATTAAATATATTTATTGTAATGGTATCATTTATTTTTTGACAAAATAATAATAATAATAATAATAATGAAATGTTTCTTAGGGAGTTTTAAAATATTGCATTGTTATGTGTTAATTAAATCAAAATACTTATAAGTAAAATAAATAAGTAAATAAATAATATTTTAAATAAAATAAATAAATAAATAATAATAAATTATGTGTTTTTTTCTCTTTTTCTCTCTTCTTATCATGTCTACTTGTCTTGTCTAATGTTTTGTTACTCTGCAATTAAAACAATAAATAAAAATAACATCTATAATCAACTTGTGTTATTTTGCACGTAAAAGAAAATTAAAATACGCATAAAAACGCAAAAAAAAAAAGCTTTACGGGTCGGGTCACTGAGCTAATATATTTAGCATGTCTGCTTAAAGTAGCTCAAATTTAGCTGATCAGCTGATCACGACATGTTCGCTACTTGACGTTGGCGCCACACAGCTAATCACCCCAAAAACTGACTGAAATATGGCTGAAATCCTATGCTAACATGCTTATAGATCCATGTTTATGGATAACTGTGAGTCATTCAGTGTCAGAAACCACATAAGCAAGACTAAACACTAAAAAAGCTTAACGGGTTGGGTAAAAATTACCGCCCAACATGAACGTATAAACTTCACTGGCTGTTCCAGTCCAATTTACAAGGAGCGTAAATAGTATTTCCCAGTTTCTGACGGCGCTTGAACGCAGCATTGGTACTAATTTGGCTGCCATTGCTGTTTTAGCGCCGCTAACATACTCTAGTCCATATTTATAGATGTGAGAAATCACATTAACACGTTTATTAGCGATCACTGAACACATGAGTGTGTGGCTAAAGCTTCCGTTCCTCATTAGCTACATTATCCCTATAGCTAAATACACTAACTTCAGGCACCAGCCCTGTGTTTGAATCACTTTATAACTACTTTATAACATTTCTACTCAATACCTTTTTAAGTATATAGGCTAGGGGTCAATGTGGTCTCCTCCCAGCATGTGGGCCGCCCCTACCCCCACCCCCACCCCGAGCACCCCCCAAGCAGTCAAAGGTGATCAGAGGGGGCGCTCTGATCGAAGTTGATAATGACCAACTCTCTAAGCTGCTCTATCCCACATGCCCAAATCTCTAAATCACAAATCAGCCTCCGCGCGGCCTCCGCAGCCGCAGCAGCAGCAGCAGCATTGTGAGCGGTATTGATCCTGCAGCGCTGGGTCTTTAATACCTGCCGTCTGCAGCGGACCGCCCGGATGAGAAGTGACGGCTAGGGGCTGGGTGGGTAAACACGGAGGCCCGGGGAACGGAGCACACAATGGGGGGCTTGTCTCGCCCCAACTCGGCCCTTTTTGTTCAGTTTTGTTTTCCAATAAAACAGCTGCTGAGTAAAAGAGGGTCCCCGGTCAGGCACCTGCTGGACAAGGCCGAGAGCAGCACTCAGACATTACTGAAGGAGAAAAACAACAAAGAGGGCATACCGAAATATTCCCGTTCTTAGATTTATCATATAGATATTCAGATTCTTAATTAGTAATTGGACATTTTTGTTTTTTGAACCACAGAAATGATCAAGGCATCATGGTTTGATGGTCAAGGTGGTTGAAAAGCTGCTCACCCAGGCGAAAACATTCCCTGTAAGCCAGCTGCTTTAGTCCTTCTCATTTGAGTTTGATGGACTAGCTGATCTGTCAGGATGACTGAATTAACGAAGCTAGTCGTACTGGTTGACCATACTGGTGGATAACTAGCTCATGCTGGTCAACAAGACTCTGCCACTATGACACAAGGATAATTCGCCAGTTCGAATTCCAGGCCATGCTGCTTGCCATCAGCAGCCGAAGTCAGAGAGAGCACAACTGGCACTTCTAGAGTGATGTTAGCTGTTGTATCGGAGCTTGGGAGCTGACCTTTCCTCTGAGTGTGCTAGGCTATCTTGCGATGCTGCATTAGGGGTCTAATGAATGGGGATTTAGTAATTGGGTACACTGGTTGACTAGCAATCCAGCATGGGATATTCCCATCAATGGGAAATTGCCAGTTAGATATCCAGTAATGTCACATGCTAGTCATGAATTCTGGTCATACTGGTTGACTAGCACTCCAGAAGGGTGCAGTGCTGTCCCCATCACTAGGCTATGACCTGTTCAGCTCTACCACAAGGCAAAATTGGCCTTGTTCTGAGTATCCGGAAGGATGCTATCCAGTATGGGCAGCTGTTAGTTAGCATCCCCCTCCAAGCCTGTTTACCGGTCTTGCTTTGTGAAGTATATACTACTAGCACTGGTGGCATTGTGTGTTGGGGGAGTCCTTGCTAGTGTGTTTGTGTTTGAAGAAAACTACATTAGAGAGAATTGGGTGAAACTGTGAGGCTACTTGCCTTGCAGCACAGCTAATCTCAGTTCATTTGCACCATCACTGCCATCTACAGGACAGAGTTTGAATTGTAACAAACTTCAAAGTACTGGTAATTATTAAATAAAACAACTGTTTAAAACTAGAATCGAGAACAGCTTTGCTCAGTTGGCAACACTGCATTTAAAGCTACATGGCAAAAAGTTTGTGGACACCCCTTCTAATAAATGTATTTAGCAACTTCTAAGTTTAAGCACCCGTTGCTGACACAGTTGTGAACATGCACACACACACACACACACACACACACACACACACACACACACACACACACACACACAGCTTATCTAGTCCCGGTAGAGAAGTACTGCCAAAGAATAGGACTGTCTGAAGCAGATAAACATCATGAACCTATTGGCACCATGCTGCCTAATGCCAGGCGTGGGCTTGAGGGGTATAAAAAAAGCCTCCCAGCATTGAGCTGTGGAGCAGTGGAAGAACTGTGCTCTCTGGAATGATGGATGGTGCCCCATCCAATACTTATGGGATTAAGGGGAATTGAGGGATGAGGTGAGGTGACTTGGGATGGTGATCATCCAGCATTCTAACCTTGCAATGAAATCCTCACAGCAATGCTCCTCCAAATCTAGTAGAAAGGCTTCCTCCTCTCTGGATAGTAAAGACAGTTACTCCAATAAAAGCAGGATTGACACATGAAAAAAAACAACAAAAAAATCCTGATTTTCAGTAAGAAACTACAGTTGAGCAGGTGTCCCAATACTTTTGTCGTGTAATACACAGAGACGTGGTCATTTGATTTAAATCATTTAATAGAAAACAAAAATAGATACAAAACAGCTTTGATACGCATATTTACAGCACATGGCTTTAAGGTTAAACCATTTCATAACAGAACAAAATGCCTTAAAGAAACGAGGGGGGTTGGGGGGGGGGGGGCAGAAACAGTGTAATGTCAGCTGTTACAGTGGGTTTACAGTGATTTAGTGTAGGTAGGCGTACAGGCCGGGCCTATTCTGAGTGACTGTATTAGCCAGCCAGCTCAGATCCATGCATCTCATAGGCTGTGATACTCAAACAAAAAAGGGGGTGGCTTAAAGCAAAATCTGGTCTTATGACCATCTGAGTGAAGAAAACCAAAAACGTCTCTTTTCATCTGCTGTACAGATTGACTACGACCACCAAGTGCATCTTTCATCACAGTTCTGAAAGGCATGGGCTTCCCAAGACAGCTAGGGGCAGGAAAGGAACCTTCTTCAGGTATGTAACTAGCTAGGGGGCAGTAGACGTGTTCCTATATGCTGTTCGTTTCCTTGGGCTGCTAATAAATCAGCACTAAACAAGACCTAGTCGGTAGAACTGTGGGTTTAATACTGTCACATATTTTTAATTCCGTCTTCACCTCAGGCTTCCCAGCAGTGCAACCAACATACAGCCTTTCAACAGAAGCAGCAGCCTCGCCTACAGCCCCCACCCCCACCACCACTACCACTACCAATGACTGTTGTGCAGGGTTGGAGGGGGTCATCTTTTGTCAAAGGTACAGGGAAACACAAAGTTAAATAAATAACAGTCTCTCTTTTTACCTCTACTCCAATGTTTTCAAGACTGAACATGCTGCCTGAAGGGGGCGCCGTTTGGGGGAAAGCAGGCTTTGTCTCAGCCTGGATCAGGACTGATGACTTGCATCTATCTGGCTAAAGGTGAAGGGGGAGGAAAACTCCCCTGATTTTTCAAACATTTCTGCGTAATAATTGAATAATGACTAGAAAAGCTCTGTTCTAGAGTAAAGTACCGAGCCACAAGTGTTCTAAGAGGTGGTGATCAGACCCAGACATCTGAAGAGTTGACCCTTCACACCTTAAGCTGCTTATTATATCGTCATTAATCTTAATGCAGACACTATCGTAAATGCGTTTGGCTTGGCCTAGCTAGTGGGGTCCCACAGGGTTCTATTCTGGGGCCTATAAAACTGATGTTAATTAAGGCAGTAATGTAGTTAGGAGAGTTATGGCGAAGTGTGGGCTTGAATATAGGGTTTCCCAAAGCTTCATCACAGAAAGTTACTACCAAATGAATATGAATATCATTGTTTTATGGTCACTTTAGGATCATTCTGAGATGGTTTGGGCCTAAAATGTAGTTTTATTGAACACATCCACGGCGTAGGGACACATGCAGGTAAAATAGTCCCTAAACTAAATCTATATTTTTAAGCTTTTCCACAATTCGACTATGAACAACATTACATATGAGGCTCAGAGGACTCATGTAGGTTCACTGGCGGGTTCGGGTAGTAAATACAGTGGCTAGATTTGTAGTTGTGGTCAATGGCGACGCCTGGGATTCACCACCACTGTAAAGAACTGTAAAGAACCGACTTTCTGAATTCTGCAGAAATTGGAAAAATCAGGGGAACTGTCCTTAAGCAGCCAGATCTGTACAAGCTCCCCCTTTTTACAGGCAGTAAAGGGCGTCTTTCTGTCCATCTTTGTCTTTCTCCGTCTTCGTCTCGTCTTTCTTTCACATTGTTCACCTCATGTGGGACTCCAGTGCAAATTCAGACCCAACGCAGCAGCGGATGCCCCGTCACTCCGGCTTTGTTCTTCTCTTGCTTCCTTTGTTTCCCTCCTTCCCTCCTGACCTCTGCCTTCACTCTGGAGTTACAGGGTGTGAAGGGGCGAGAGAGAGAGAGAGAGAGAGAGAGAGAGAGCGAGCAGAGGGTCAAGGGGGTTCGAGGTCATCTCTTGACTTTGGCGTCCTCTTTGATCCTCCACATCATGAGCTCCATGCAGGCGGAGGCGTCCTCGCTGGAGTCGTGTCCCTCCACTGGAGAGAGGAGACAAAACGTAAGACAGTTTCAATGGACAAAAGTATTGGGACACCTGCTCATTCATCGTTTCTGGTAATCAAGGATATTAAAAATAGCTGATCCTGCTTGTGTTGGAGTAACTGTCTCTACTGTCCAGGAAAGAAGGTTTCTACTAGATTTTGGAGGATTTTGAGGATCTGATTGATTGCATTCAGCGACAAGACCATGCTAGTTAGGTTGGTGAATGATGATCGCCACCACTCCACCTCATCATCCCAATCTCCCCAGCTCATCCCAAATGTACTGGATGGAGCACCACCACCACCATCATTCCAGAGAACACAGGTCTGTCACTGCTCCGTAGCTCCTCAATGCTTGGGGGCTTTATACCCCTCTACTAGCCCATACCTGGCATTATTAGGCAGCATGGGGCCAATAGGTTTATCATGTTTATCTGCTCCAGAGAGTCCTAATCTATTGGCAGTACTTCTCTACAGGGACTGTAAAGTTTAACAAACTAATTATTAAAAAGTATTTCGTTTGATTTAATATTTTAGTTATTTAATTATTAAAAATATAGATTTATTTTCCCCCCACCCAAACATGAACCAGTAATTATTATCCCAACCTACATGAAGATACATATCCTATGCATAGCTGTATAATGAATTCCTGTTGTTGTTTTAATCACACTTACACATTTCACTCACCACCCACATGCTTATTGACACAGGTGCAGAATGCAATCACTGCAATAATGCATCATCTATATACAAATAAATAAATGAATTAATTAAAAATATTGGGTTCAGGGCTAAAATGTCTCACTAAAGGCAGATACAGGTCAAAATCTTCTTCTTAATGCCGAAAGATCTCTGATCTCAAATGATCTGAATGCAGTATCAGGGTTTGTGATGTGAGAGTAGCCTCGAGAGTCTCGTGCCTCAGCCTACAGTGCAGTGAAAGTGCTCTACTAAGCCCGGCTGTGCTCACCGTTGTCTTGGATGATGCGCTTGAGGTAGTCGGCCATGAGGTTGCGGAGAGCGCGCTTGTAGGGGAGCCCGAGACGGTGAGGGAAAACCACAGCCGTGTCCACGACCGTGCTGTGCAGCAGCTATAAAAGAAGACGGCAAGGAGGTCAGCAATGGAAACATGACCAACACTGAGCTCTGAACGAGCACACGGCCGCACGCCTCACCTTAAGGGCTAAGAGGTCACTCTCCAGACTGTGGCCGATCAGGATGGACTCGGCACTGAACATGTTCAGTAATACAGCCTGGACGTCTCGCAGCCTCATCGTGGCATTTTCCAGATCCTCCTCAGTCACGCCAGAGAACCTGGATGGACACACACACACACCATTTAAAAATGACCCCACTTTTACACCTTTACACCTTGTTACGGTAATGGTCAGTAGTGTTAAGGTAAGTCTTAAAGGCTAAAGGAGGGACGGCGCAAAAAAGGTGATTCAGTGCTGACTCAGCAGTTAGAGCTCCAGGCTATTGATGACAGGGATGTGGGTTCGATTCCCAGGCTCGGCAAGTTGCTACTGTTGGGCCCTCTCTGCTCCCCGAGCACTGGAGTTGGCTGCCCACCGTTCTGGGTGTGTGTGTGCTCACTGCCCCTAGTTTACTAGTGTGTGTGTGTGTGGCGTGAACCAATATAACAAATACCGTAATACCAATAGTAGCCCTAAAATCCATGCCTGACTGAGTGGAATCTGACCAGAAGTGATGGGAAGCAACAGACCCAGTTAAATACCCGCTATTCAACTCCACAGTGAAAACACACACACACACACACACACACACACACAGACACACACACACACACACACACACACACACACACACACACACACACACACACACACACACACACACACACACACGCTGACTGAATGGCGACCGCATGCTCTTCCAAACTCTTACCGCGTGTTGTAGTCCACCACTTTACTCTCCGGCTTCACGAACGTGTCATAAACCACCTTGAGGTCCGCGTTAATGACGGTCACCCTGGTCAACTCCAAGCCTTGCTTTGTGTAACACTGGGGGGAAAACGCAAATCAAACAGCTTTAGGCCAACCATGTTACCATGCGCTGTACATGTGTGCAATCGGTATACTGATTGTGTATGTGTCTGCACAGTGTTCAGCCATAACATTAAAACCATCTGCCTAATACTGTGCAAGTCCCCACAGTAGCTCCTCTGGGTAAGACTGGACGTCCTTTGCTCCTCAAGCCCATCAATGAACCTTAGGTGCCCAAAACCCTGTCGCCGGTTCACCGGTTGCCCTTCCTTGGAGCCAAGGACCAAGAACACCCCACAAGACCCACTGTGCCTGATGTTTTGGAGACGTTCGGACCCAGTCGTTGTCTAGAACATCACAGTTTGGTTATTTGGTCTCAGATTCTTACTACTGCTTCAAAACATCACCTCGTCACCTGCTGCCTAATACTGTCAGAAGATCGGAGCTGCTGGAACCAGATCATCAATGTTATTCACGTCACCTGGACGTGGTTTTAATGTTATGGCTGATGCTATGGCTGATGTATTTGAGTAACCACCATCTCACCATCTCACAGTCCAAAGCGTAGACCCCTCCGTTGCCGTCGGCTGGTAAGGGCTTGCTGAAGGTTTTCACATAGCCGTCTAAAGACTCCTTACGGCCATCCTGGACGTGTTGCTAGGGATGAGAATGACAGTTACGCCATAAATGCTGGGGAACCGGGCAGCAGAACCCTTCCTCCCTCTCTCTCTCTCTCTTTTTTTTTTTAATGCCGTTGGTTTAAAAAGGGTGGTGCTCCAAATCAGCTACAGCACCTTTCCTTTGTTTTGCAATCTAAGGACACCCACTGACCAACACTCTGCATCTCTGCCATCTGTCTCATTAATTTGTTGCAATCTGTGCAATATTATGAGCAGAATGAGAGAGAGACAGTAGGACAATACAGAGAGAGAGACAGGTGGCAGAGACCTGAGACCGTATGCTGGTTTACACCAGAAAGCGTCTCAACAGCAGACTTACTTTAGACACCTGACAGCCAGGAGAGCCCACAGCACCAGAGCAGCAACTGTACTGAGTCTCCCATCCTCCTGGCACTGTAAGACACACACACACACACACACACACACACACACATAAATGAAATACACAGATGCATCAAAAAAAAGAATGGTCTATTTGATTAGATCAATCAGCTGCTACCTGTCATATTCAGGGATCAAATCTGTAAATCCTTTCATCTGTAGCTCTTACTGCATAAATGGCTTCAAACAAACCAATTCATCAATCAATGAGTCAATTCAATGAACAATCCATATGGACCCTTTGCTGAACATCACAGACCCCTGGGGGTCCCCACTTTGAGATCTACGAGAGTTTGAGAGTCCTGACAGGTGATCAACACCATCAATCTGGCCGACTGTTTTGGTCACACACACAGCACTACTGAGGTCGCAGCCAACCCAAATGAACTCACATGAACTCTCTCTCACACACACACACACACACACACACACACACACACACACACACACACACACACACACACACACACGTTACCAGGAGACTCGGGAGCCTTGAGTTACAGCAGTGAGCTGCTGCTGCCGCTGCTGTATTCACGACCTTTGCATTTGTGCTTAAACCACAAAGAGAAAGGAGTAAAAGGCTAAAGGCTTTTGGATGAGGGTCATGGACCTGAGATGTTATCTGTGTGTGTGTGTGTGTGTGTGTGTGTGTGTGTGGTGTGTGTGTGTGGTGTGTGTGTGTGTTAGGGTTTTTTTCACAGTTTGTACCATACAGGCATTCAATAGCCCTCACTTTATTTAAAAACTGCTCTATATGTGTTTTTAATTGTTTTTGACCTTGTATCTTAATTGTTGCTGTTTTTCACTTTTTCACATAATGAGAATCTGGCTGTTGTTCTTTACATTGTGTCAGAATTTCATGAATGGACCAATAGAATTGCTCCAAAATGCATTGGAATAAAATCTTTTTCTATCGAATTCCATTGAAAGTTAAGGTTTTTTTTTTTTTATCTTCTTCAGCAAAGTTACCATTTTGGAGATACAAGGTTTCTGCATGAGATCCCTCATACTCAGGGATCAAATACAGAAACAGCGAACCTTTCATCTACAACAAATAATCACCTGGCTCTTCCGGGGAGCCTCGGATGCAGCCGGGCTCTTCCGGGGAGCCTCGGATGCAGCCGGGCTCTTCCGGGGAGCCTCGGATGCAGCCGGGCTCTTCCGGGGAGCCTCGGATGCAGCCGGGCTCTTCCGGGGAGCCTCAGATGCAGCCCGGCTCTTCCGGGGAGCCTCAGATGCAGCCCGGCTCTTCCGGGGAGCCTCAGATGCAGCCCGGCTCTTCCGGGGAGCCTCAGATGCAGCCCGGCTCTCGTGTGTAGCTGTCCATGCAGCAGTGGTGTGATGTGGTGTGCTAATAAATTACACTCCCTGACTGTAGGAGGAGCCCCAGAGCACAAAATACCTATCATCACATAATGCTGCTCTAAATTTACAAGGCCTTCCTTCACTTCCTTTGTCTCACAAACACACCTCTGTATCGCCGTAATCTGCCCCAGTGGTGGCTGCACTCCTCTTTGCGAACGCAGCTGCCGAGGGCGTTGATTTTGTACTCGGCTCCGCAGCGACAGCACACCTTAGAGAAGGCTGAAACAACGAAGAAATGGAGTTGACATCAGTGTGGATC
This sequence comes from Salminus brasiliensis, assembly GCF_030463535.1. NCBI lineage: Eukaryota > Metazoa > Chordata > Actinopteri > Characiformes > Bryconidae > Salminus > Salminus brasiliensis. The sequence goes on from NC_132883.1 coordinate 3,114,889, forward strand.
TGAATCAGAGGTCAGAATGCACACCATCAGGGAGGGTCTTTGAGTGAGCGGAGTGAGACTATCGTATTATCGGTTAATATTGATAGGCCCGTATACTCCTTCCTCTCAAACCAATGACATAGTAGTTTCATAGTACTTACTGAATCATATATAGCAGATACTGAATCATTTATAATGTTAACTGTATCATATAAAGCAGATACTGAGTCATTTATAATGTTAACCAAATCACATAGAGGAGATACGGAGTCATTTATAATGTTAACTGAATCACATATAGCAGATACTAAATTATTTAGAATGTTAACTGAATCACTTCTAGTAGATGCTAAATCACTATATCAATCATTTATTATATATAATATATATAAATATATATAAATCATTTATAGCAGCAGTAACCAAATAATTTACAGTGGATACTAAATCATTTATAATATTAACAGAGTTATTTACCAGACATAAATTAAAGTACATGCTGAATCACTTCTAGTAGACACTGAATCATTTCTAGTAGATACTAAATAATCATTAATAGATTTATTATATTCAATAGTAGTGGATACTGAATCATGTATAGTAGATATTGAATAAGCCATAAACATAAAAGCCATAAAATCATTTATTTAAGATAATAAATCTATTATAGCATCTAGTGAATCATTTATAGTAGTTGGTGAATCATTCATAGTATATTCTGAATATTTCAGAAACACATACCAAATTATAAGTAACAGCAATGAATACACAATTTAAACAAATTTAAACTCTTTAAACAAAAACCTCTGGGGTCCAAGCAGTTAAAAATATACTGTATTATAGAAATATTGATCCCGATCATTTAAAGGGTATTAAAAGATCTGCCAGTCGTTCCTTCCTAAATTTAACATCAGCAGGAAAACAAACACTGCCATCTAGTGGTGGACTGATGTAATGTAAATGTATGTAAAGGGTTTAACAAAAACATATAAATATTGAAAGAAATAACATATGCTTTCCATACATTTTTAACACTGACCCCTCCATTCTTTCAGGGCCAGAAGTAATTGGACAAACTAACAATTATTAACTATTATTAAGAACTTAAAGGAGGCTACTGAATATACAGCAGTGAATGTTCTTACGGTCAGTGTTTTTGTTCTTCTCGGGAAGGTTATAGATGATCGCATGACCCAAGCGCTCTGGATTAGGTCTGGGGTAACCGTGTTCCTGCAGCTGCTCTTCAGTCAAAACATACTCTTTCAGCTTCCGGTACAGAACTGCACCTGGGGAGCAGACACACACACACAGACACACACACAGACACACATATATATGACTTCCCTACTCAAACTAAATTACTAAGCTGAATGAGTTGCTCTTAATCAAGCATGGAAATTTGGAGGGAAAAGGTCTTATGGGGTACTGGTGTCGGTATTTGTATTACTTTAAGGTTTTGAATGTCAGCCAGAACTGTGGTCTAGAAAACCTGCTAAAGCATGACTGCAGAGTGTTTAATGGCGTAACATCCCATATTAAAAGTGTAAAAAATGCAGAAATACATCATTGGATTGTACTGGAATCAAATACAATAAAATATAATGATAATAAATAAAGTATATAATATCAATAACAATCAAATATAATACAATACCACAATTAAATGATAACAGATCATATAATCACGAATCAAATGTAATATTATTAAATGAAGTATTTGCCCTTTTTTTGGGACGAAATAAAATCTAAAATAAAAGATTTCTGAACAATCCAATCATGAGGTCAGTAACAATGCTGGCATGCATGCTCTACCTTTGAGGTCCATGTCCTGCTGTTTGCCCGTGCGGTTGATGGTGTAGCTGGTCGTAGCTGCCAGCCGGCCACCCAGAACTCCCTCATGGGACTGGACCTTCCTGTTTGCTGAGCCAGAGGTCTTTTCTGAGGAAAGCAGAACAGTAAAGCTTCAGGTTGGAGGTGGGCACTATGAGAGGCTGACCATATTGTGATTATATATATATATATATATATATATATATATATATATATATATATATATATATATATATATATATATATATATATATAAAAAAATTACACTGACTTCAACTGAAACTCCCTGGACACATCACACTTCTTGTACTCCATTTAAAACAGAGCTGGGCAATATGACGATATTTTATCATATTGTGATTAATTTTGTTATCTTGATAAACAGTATGCTTCTATAAGTGTATCGTGGATATCGTCAGTTCTTAATAAGCACTGATTATCTGCATGTTTCCTTACAGAAAGTGTAATCAGTCTTGTTTAATTTAATAGAGTGAAGCATATTTTGAGTAAAAATCATGATACTCAGTATGGGAGAGTATTTGGAAAGTTACAGTACAAATTTAAAAGTACAGTACAAATAAAAGTAAAAGTAAAGTACAAATTTACACTGTGCATTTTGTCTCCCCTCTCATTTATACCTGTGTTCAGTTCAGTTTGATCTATGGGATCTTTGAGAAGGTTTCTTCCTTCTTCTGTAAAGCTGAAAGCCATTGGAGATACAAGGTTTTAGCACAACAGCAGAAATATTTGAAGTATGACGTTCTGCTTCACTGATGAAAGATTTTAACTAAGCTTCAGCTGAACAGCTCAGCAGATGGACACCAGCATAACAGGCCACTGCAATAATATTTATTATTATTTGTACTATTTATTAAATAATACACACTATTTATAATATTTATTTATACAATTGTATATTTATATTAGTTATTAATGGTAATAGTATATATTTATTAGGGTTTGTTCTTTAGATTTTTGTGTCTGTGCTTGAGCTCCAGCTGGAATAGGTCATATTAAAACAGTGTGGGAGTTGAACGTAGAGCTGGGCAATATGACGATATTTTATCGTATTGTGATAATTTTTTTAATGGTGATAATAATAAGTTTTTGTAGGCATATGGAGGAGATTGTTAGTGTTAATAAACACTGCTCAGCTGCAGGTTTCATTACTAACAGTGTAATTAGACTGGGTTCATTAGATGAAGAGCAGCAGATGTTGAGTATAAATCACTGTATTCAGTACAGGAGAGGATCTGATAGTAGTTTATAAGAATCGGACGCTACTGAGGTTTAGTGTAGTCTATGATCACATGTATCGTGATAAAAAGTCTTTAAACATTGTGATCTAGTGTTTTTACCATATCGCCCCGCCCTAACTGAACGCATGCCACTATTTGCTTGGTACCAATAGATCAGACATACTGGTGGCGGATGAGGCAGCGCTGGCACTCTTGCTGCGGAGTTTCTTCAGTGTGTTTACTGCAACGTTCAGGTAGATGTTTTTACTGTTGCTCTTTTCATACACAAGCTTCTCCTCCTCTAGAGCCTGTGGGGAGCAGCACATGAAGAGACGAGTCAATACCCAAGTATAAGCACAAAATACAGTCTGGGTCTGCTGGGCAGGAGGAAAGAGACCCTGACTCCATCAAAAGTGGAGAAAAAAAACGGGACTCTTGTATTGTTGCCCGCTACTCTACATCAATCACAGATCTGAACAATCTGGAAATATCAAATATCTCAGTTTACTTTTTTCTATTTAAATCAATTTGTTTGAATGATTAGATATTGATTATATAAGCCCCATAATTGATCTTTAAAATTAGCATACTCGCCCAAGCCCCCCCGAGTGGCCCTTATCTGGGATAGCTGGACAACCAGAGCAATGGATTCATACCTAATAATTACGGCTCGCCATATCGACAACGAGTGGAGGCTCATGTCTCGTGTTTTACAGACAAGAGCAACTGAATCCAGTGACACGGCCAGTGATCAAGCCAAACTACTGTCCGAAGCCATACAGCAGTGAGAGTTTGCAAACAAAGATCCAGCTATCATGACTTATCCAGAACACAGCAGCACGGGTCGGGTCGTCTTCAATGTTTCCAAGTTCAGCCATGTTCAGCTCCTCCTCCACTGCTGCTGGGTTCTCTCTTCACTGTAGCTTCCTGTAGCTGCTGCCTGCATCAGATTCAGACCCCTGACTCTGGCCTACAAAGCCAAGACTGGACCAGCCAGCCCCTCCATACTTGATGGCGATGGTCAAAAGCCGATCTGCACCAAGAGCCCTTCCAGCTTCAAGTACGGCTCGGCTCGACCTGCCATCCTTTAAGATCCACGGAAGACGAGCGTCCAGACTTTTTTCTGTCCTGCACCGAAGTGGTGGAACGAACTTCTCCTGGGTGTCCGAACAGCAGAGTCCAACGCTCGCTGTCCTCAAACCCAGACTGAAGACCCTACTCTTCTGAGAGTACTCAGGCGAAGAGAAGAGTACTATGGTCTCCATATTGACTTGTGTTTAGTAGAGTCTAAGATTAGAGGAGCTTTAATTTTTAGTCTATTTAAACTAGCTGAGGTTCTTCTTGAGTGACATTGAAGCACTTTTGTAAGTCGCTCTGGAGAAGAGCTTCTGATAAATGCTGTAAATGTGAATGTAAATGATAGACAACGTGCTGTGGACTTAACCAACTTGGATGTTTCGCCCACACACTCCGTTTACATTTAACATTTACATTTACATTCTCCAGAGAGACTTACAAAAGAACTCCACTGTTTACTGAAGAAGAACCTCAGCTAGTTTAATTAGACTAAAATTTAAAGATCCTCTAATCTTAGACTCTACTAAACAGTAAGGTGACCACTCTGCTATACACCCAAGTCCTCTCAGAAGAGGAGGGTCTTCAGTCTGGGTTTGAAGACAGCGAGTGTTGGACTCTGCTGTTCGGACACCCAGGGGAAGTTCGTTTCACCACTTCGGTGCAGGACAGTAAAAAGTCTTCCGTGGATTTTGAGGGATGGCGGGTCGAGCCGAGCCGTACTTATAGCTGGAAGGGCTCTTGGTGCAGATCGGCTTTTGACCATCGCCATCAAGTACGGAGGGGCTGGCTGGTCCAGTCTTGGCTTTGTAGGCCAGAGTCAGGGGGTTGAATCTGATGCAGGCAGCAGCTACAGGAAGCCAGTGAAAAGAATGCAGCAGTGGAGTGACATGGCTAAATTTAAGAACGTTGAATCCTCTTAATATTCAAACAAAACGTATTGAAACTGAAATATCCCTAAATGAATCAATATTAAACTGAATCGAATTGGAAATCAAACTGAATTGGGATCTTATGAGTCGGAAGCAAATCGATTCGGGAAATCAGTGGTGAAACCCAGCCCGTATCTTTTCTGAAATTTTTAGAAGTTTTATTATAAGTGATTTTAGATGAACTGACGTTTATTACGCAGTAATAAAAACATTAAATTATTAAATAAAGTGAAATAAACTCACCATCTGGAAAGCGACCTCCTCCGAGGAACAGAACTTAAGACATTCATCAATAAAGACAGTGAGGTAGCGCTGCCGGACGTTGGTGGGCACTTTGGCTCCAAACTCTGTGGGAATGACTGGCCGCTTCATAGAAGAGCTCTTAATTGACAGAGAGAAAGGAGAGGAGGAGGATTAGCGGGAAACTCATTAAATATATACATTTATTAATATACTTATTAATATATTACAGCACCTGCACCACAGGGATGGACTATACACATAGAATCTGCCACAGATGAGGTCAACCCCTCATTTAAATGCACCCTTTTTGGCCTTGTTACAGTTCTTCCACTGCTCTGCAGTTCAATGCTGGGGGGCTTTATACCCCCCTAGCCCACACCTGGCATTAGGCAGCATGGAGCCAATAGGTTCACGTTTGTTTATCTGCTCCAGATAGTTCTAATCTATTGGCAGTACTTCTCTACAGGGACTAGACAAGCTGTGTCATCTGTGTCAGCAATAGGTGAAACTTAAAGAAGCTGAATATTTTCACTAGAAGGGGTGTCCACAAACATTTGGCCAAATTAAACACAATTCCTGACACTGCATTTTTTTTCCAGAGACACCTCTGAGATCTCTGTTATTTCATAAGCGTTCTTCATAACGGTCTCAGAAAACATCGGTATCACATTATACAGTATTTCACAATTCTTCCACATCCTGTCCTTGTTTTTCATATTATTATTATTATTATTATTATTATATAGGAAAGAAAATCGTTATTAATGGAATTATATGTAAAATGCCTCCCTTTCTGAAAATAAATAAATAAATGAAAATAATATTATATAATAATAATAAATAATAAAATAAATAAATAAGCAAGCTGCATTTGAGGCGAAGCCCTTCTCCAGCTAATGTTTATTTTTATTATAGATTAATCTGCTAATTATTATTATTATTGTAATTATTATTATTAATTATTATTATTATTATTATTATTATATACATTTTTCATCTCTAATATTTGACTGTTTTTATTTTTAACTAAAAAAAAGTAATAAATTGGTGGGATTCACTGTTTGGCTGCATTTTTTGGGTATGACAACTATCAATTTTCATACCATGGTACATCTTACAACCGTGTACCGTGGCAACCCTCCTCCTCGTTGTCCAACACCCATTCCCAAATAACAAACAAGCTCCAATAAAGGGGCTGCAGAAGCTCGTAAAATCTGTCAAATTGTAGCATACAAAGAATAGCATATTGCAAAACCCTGTATCTCCATCTTTACTTTTCTCACTTTTTGACAGAATGTAAATCTGACAGTAAAAGTGAATATTTATACATTCATATACTTTCTAAACTTTATTTTATGACAAACAGACATATGATCTGATCTGCAGTTCTCTCACAGCCTTTTTAGCGCTGACAAGAACCGGCTACTGTACACGGGACCCATCACACAGACCGCTGTTAACCAGTGGTCAGATCGCTGAGTCAGGGGCTGAACTGTGGGATTACACAGTGAAATGCAGTGTTATTGAGACTACTGAGACCTTGAGGGTTGGGGTGTGAGCCACTCTCTTCTGCGCAGAAGTAGACACGGTTTTAGACAGCATGGCAGCAGATGTGTGAGCTTTGACTGATGGCTGATCCGGTGCCACCCTGGTGGGCGACAGTACCCCGCGGCCAGCCCGCTGCGCTTCCGATAAACCTGCAAAACACACACACACACACACACACACACACACACGTCAATAGATTACCCAACGTATACCCTATTATACCTGAATGATGGGTTCTGTAGTTAACCCTGTAGCTGCTGATCTGCTCAGTAAATCACTGATATTATTATAAACACTAATAATAATAATATCACTCCTACAGAAAGTGGTGGAGGTTCTCCATCACTGTGTTCATCATTAGAACATCTCCAAAGTTCTCCTCTCTCATGGAGTCTAGTATTATTTAGAGTTCTCCTCAGATCAACACCTGGTTTGGTGGTAAATCAGGGCTTAATGATGGTAAATCAGGTGAGCTGCTGCTGCTGCTGCTGCTGCTGATGGAGGTGAACACATCCTCCACGCTGTGCTGGCTGGACTGGGGGGCGTCCAGGAGAACCCTGGAGGAACCGAGCTCTGTTCTTTAGACTAGCTCACAGACAAGATCTCACTACTTTCCTTCTTCAGAATGAGAAGCTCTTGTTTCTCCTTTTTACTGGATTTATGTTCACCTGCTTTATCTGTTCTGATGAGATCTGATGGAGCTTCTACTGTAAAACTCTCACTGCTGAGAGACGGGGTTTAGAGTAATGTGGTGAGAACTGATCCGTACCAGGTTTTGCAGAGACTAAGGCGGGGTTCGGTCGGTGCATCACTCTCCTCTTCTCCCCTGCAAAGACAGGGCTGAGGGAGGGTTTGTGGGTGGAGCCGGAGGATGTGGATGCAGTTTTCACGGCGGCGGCGAGCTGCGCTGCTTGCTGCTGAGCTATCTGCATGCGCTGGTAACACATCTCCTGCGCGGTCATCCTCCTCTGCGGCTTCGGCGCGGTGTTCAGCGAGGTCTCAGACTGAGAGAAAGACAGCGGCTGTTATTCAGAATTCAGAAATTATATATACATACGTGTTATATAAAAGTATTGGGACACCTGCGAATTCACTGTTTCTTCTAAAATCAAAGGTATTAAAAATAATCTATCCTGCTCCATCTTTTGTTGGAGTTGAGGAGCATTGCTGTCAGCGACTTGTTCCTCTGCTCCACACCTTAATGCTGGGGGGCTTTATACCCCTCTAGCCCACGCCTGGCATTAGGCAGCATGGAGCCAATAGCTTCATGTTTTGTATCTGCTGCAGAGAGTCCTATTCTATTGGCAGTACATCTCTACAGGGACTAGACAAGCTGTGTCATCTGTGTCAGCAATAGGTGAAACTGAAAAAAAGCTGTATGTTTCATTAGAAGGGGTGTCCACATACATTTGGACATGTCATCACATTCTATGGAAAATGACGGAGGCGCCCTGTGCTGTTCTAGTCTGACGACACTCAAATCCAGAGGATTAGACCCCGCAGATGTGCGACGCTGCTGGCAGCTTTAGGCAAGTCATTGTGTAGCATAGCCTGTGGCCCACATGAGTTATGAACATGTAGCTGCTAATTTTCACACTAAAATTTAATTATTGCCATAAATAAGTCATAAATATAAATTATTATAAGTTATTACCCTCTAATACTTTATCAGTGGTCACAGGACGCATTTCGGTATCTCATGTTTTTGAAGGTGACAGCAGCACAGCCCAGGGCTGCACCTAATGATTATTTTAATAATAGATTAATCTGCCGATTATTTTTTTTATTAATCGATTGATTAATCGATGAATCAGATTAAAAACACATTTACATGTCTTTATTTCTAAAAATAACATTGAATAACAAAGCAAATAACTGCGTACAATAATTCAACATTAATAAATTAAATTATTACATTAAATTTATTCATAAATTTAAAATAAAATAAATTAAATAAATGAAAAATAAGCGCATTGCTAATGCAAACACTGCACTGTATGGGACTGAGGAGTGAGACAGGATGAATTGCCTTTAGTTTGTATGTAGTGTCTTTACTCAGACTTAAAACTTGAAGCTTAATCATTAATTACCACCATTATGTAAAAAGATTGTTTTTATAAAGCACATTTAAACACTGCTTAAGCAAATTAAACTGATAATTAAAGTAACACACACACACACACACACACACACACACACACACACACACACACACACACACACACACACACACACACACACACACACACACACACACACACACACAATATCGGGATATTGTAGTGACTGTGCTCCCCCCACTTTTCTAAGTCAGTCCAGCAAAAAGCCCCAATTCAAAATCCCCCAATTTCCATTTTAGCAGAGATTTCCACTGAACTGCACCTTCCAGAAGAGATGAAACCACACTACAACAGCAGGTCTTCAGAGGCCGATGTGTGGAACAAATACATCACAGATACAGACTCAACTCTTCTGGGAAGGCTGAGAAGCATTTGATTGAATTCAGCCTGAAGAGCATCAAACGCCACAAACTTTTGGACATGTACTGTAAAACACAATGGACATCCACAGTGTACAATAACAAGATACGTCCACAAACTTTTGGACATGTACTGTATAACACAATGGACATCCACAGTGTACAATAAGAAGTATATTGGTAAGTACAATTAAACATTGCTTAAGCAAATGAAACTGAGTAACACACACACACACACACACACACACACACACACACACACACACACACACACACACACACACACACACTCTACATCAGGCTATTGTAGTGACTGTGCTCCTCCACTTTTGAGGATTTAAGCCTAACCTAACCAGGTTTAATTTTTTGGACTGTATTCACTCGCTCTTATTATTATTATTTAATTTTTTTCAGCGTAGACGAAGCGCCGCAGGTGACGTAAGCAGATATGACAAGGTGAGTAACCCATAAATCGTGCAACACTACAAATCAATAAGGAAACTGGTTGCCAACTCTTTTAATAATCAATTATTATTTATGCAAATATTTCTTATCCGTGGAATTCGGTCATACATTTTACAGACGTCCTGTGGGAAAAGTACATCACTCCACCTCAACCCCAGAGAGTGTCTGAACAGAGCTAGACACTGATATCGGAAACGGTTCACTGAGAAACACGTGCACATCGCTTCTTATCTGTAAGAGCAGAACACTCACATTTCCTTTGGCCTTGAAATGTGAAACTCTCTTCTTCTGGCCGGGGAAGAGTGTGGTTAAAGTGCTGTGTGCGTCCTGATCTTCCTGATCCTCTCTGGGAGGCTGAAACACAAACATAAACAAGAATGAAACTGAACCCGGGCCGAGAAAGCCCGTCAAAAAGCCCCAATTCACAATTCCCCAATTTCCATTTCAGCAGTGATTTCCACTGAACTGCACCTTCCAGAAGAGATGAAGCCACACTATGTGTGGAACAGATAGATCACAGAAACAGACTCAACTCTTCTAGGAAGGCTGAGAAGCATTTGACTGAATTCAGCCCTAAGAGCATCAAACGCCACGAACTTTTGAACATGTACTGTATAACTCAATGGACATCCACAGTGTACAATAACAAGATACGTCCACAAACTTTTGGACACACAGTGTATAACGCAATGGATGTCCACAAACATGTGGACAGTATGCAATAAGAGGAGATATCCAAAAACCTTTGGATACATAGCGCCTAATACGATGGCTATCCACAAATATTTGGACACATAGTGTATAATAAGGGGTGTAAATTGCAATCATGTCCACAAACATGTGGACAGTGTGCAGTAAGAGGAGACACTTAGCAAAACTGAATTCACTAATAAAACGGGGTGTCCACAAACTTTTGGGGCCACGGTGTCTAATGAGAAGGGCTGTCCACAAATGTTTGGACATGTACTGTATCATACAATGGATGTCCACAAACTTTTGGACATGTAGTATATAATAGAAAAGGGGAGGCCACAGACTTTTGGACACGTACTGTATCATACAATGGGTGTCCACAAACTTTTGGACATAAAGTGTATATGCATAGCCACACTATTAGGCAAGCAACTGAATTCACTAATAAGGACAGGGCGTCCACAAACTTTTGGGGACTTGGTGTATAATGAGAAGGGATGTCCGCAAATGTTTGGACACGTACTGTATCGTACAACGGATATCAACGAACTTTCGAGGGGGTCTGGTGCACAAGACCGGATGTCCAAAAACGTTTGGACAACACAAGAATGAAAACCGGACTGAATTTTATATTTTGGGGGGTTTTAGAAGGATCAGCTGTCAGAAGAGCGGACACGGAGGGATCATTTGGTAATCCTGCTTGGCTTGCCTGCCTTTGTCTTCGGTTTTAACGTCCTTGGACTCATTAAAGATCCTCAGGCACTCCTCCATAGGATCTGAGTCAAAGTCTAAATCCTCCTGCAGTGCAGCGTAATCGTCAGTCACGCCTTCGACATCTTCATCTTCATCATCATCATTATCATTATCATTATTATCGTCATAAACATTATTCTCTCCTTCATCCTCAGACCCGTCATCGTCCTCTGAAGAAGACGCAGCAGCATCTGAAGCTTTTCTCTTATTGGCGGACAGAGCGACTCGTTTGAAAGCCGAAGCGGACTTCCTCACTACGCGCTCGTCTTCGTCGTCCTCGCCGTCCTCGTCCTCCTCCGGGCTTTCGTCTCCGAAAAGGTCGGCGTGACTCAGGGAACGAGGCTTGGCCTTTTTGGGTGCTACAGCCTCCTTCTCCTCCAAGGACGAGCTGCTCTTTCTGATCCTTTTGTCTTTGTCTTTGTCTTTGTCTTTGCTGCTGCTGCTTTTCCTCTTGTCCTTCTCCCGTCCCCCACTTTCCAACTGTCCATTTTTCTGCTCTTTATATTTGCTGGACTCTTTCCTGCTTTGGTCCACCTTGTCCGTTTTGGCCCTCTTGGCCTCCCCGTTCCCTCGCTCCTTCTCCCTCGATCCTTTCACCTTCTCCACCTTCTTGCTCCGACCATCTTTCCCTCCCTCCAAATCCTTCTCTTTGGATCGAACCATCTTCTCTTCCATGGTCTTTCCATGGCTCTTCTCTTTCTTCACACTCTCCTGAACAGTCTTCTTGGAGCTCTTCTCCATATTGGAGCTTCCTTTCTTGTCCTTATGGCTGCTGCTGTTGCTGCTACTGCTGCTGCTGCTTTTCTTGACAGCTTCTTTGACCTCTTTCTTTGACCTGCTGCTCTTAACCTGGCTGCTCTGTCCAGTCGCCTTTTTATTGAGCGGCTTGTCGTCCACCTCCTCGGCGTCCAGCGGCTCGAAGTCGGACTCCAAGTCCTCGCCCGTGCTTTCCGGAGGTCGGTTCTTGGAGCTACCTCTGCCATCCGCCGCCGATCTCCTGCTGTTCTCCTCCGTCGACCCAGCAGTGCTGCTCTTCCTCCGCTGCAGACGGCTCATGGGCGTGGGCCGGTACTCCGTGCCGGAGCTCTCCTCGTCAGACTCGGTGAAGCTGGCCGTGTACTTTGGAGGATCTGCGGCGCTCGGTGGGGTCTGCCTGGGTTTCTTCGAGGTCGGTACATACTCCTCGTCCGCGCTTTGCTTCTCCCAGCCTGCAGGGTGCGTCCTCTTCCTCCCGTCCACCTCCGCCGCCGGCCCGGCCGAGTCCTTCCCGCTCTTGGCGGCCGGTTTGGCTGAAAAGTTCGAGAGTGGATCATACTCCATGTCCGTGGAGGGCTTGGAATTGTCCAGCGTGTATTTACACTTGGAGGAAGACGAAGACTGAGAGCCCGCAGCAGGGGTACGGGCTGTCGCAGCAGGCGCCGCTTTTTTCACCCCAGGTTTGGAGACGGCCGTAGGGACGTATTCCATCGAATTGGCATGGCTGCTACTCTCCGTGTCCAGAGTGTACTTGCTGGAGCGCGGCGTGGGATTGTAGTCAGCAGCCTGGCCCATCTGATAGCTCCCCGGGTCGTAAGCGCTATGGGATGATGCCGAAGATGAAGCCAATTGTCTCTTGTGACCCGCTTTGACGGAGCCGCCGGAAGGCTCGTATCCCTGGTCCCCAATCTGAGAGAGCTTCTTCTTGTCCTTCTCCATTTCGCTCCGCACAGCCTCGATGGCCCGGTTGACCAGCTCCAGCTCCATCGTCCCCGGGTCCAGGGCCGGGCCTGCTGACAGATCCGATGCCTTGGCATTGTGCTGCTCCCCTGGTCTGACCACCTCAGGACTGAACGGATCATACTCTTGTTCTGCGAGAAGAGTTGAGAACATTAGAATTAGACGCCAGCAGTGATTGACGAATACGCCAATTTGGGAAATTATTATTTTAAAAAAATATACAAAGGACAAAAGTATTTGGACACCTGCTCATTCATTGTTTCTTTTAAATTTAAGGGAATTAAAAAGAATACATCCTGCTTTCGCTGGAGTAACTGTCTCTACCGTCCAGGTAGGAAAGCTTTCTACTAGATTCGAGAGCATTACCGTGAGAATTTGATTGCATGCGGCGACAAGAGCTTTAGTCAGGCCGGGATATTTGATGACCACCACCATGGATGGATTGAGAACCACCACCATTACAGATGGCACGGTTCTTCCACTGCTCCACAGCTCAATGCTGGGGGGCTTCATACCCCTCTAGCCCACACCTGGCATTCTGGCATGGTGCCAACAGGCTTGTGTTTGCCTGCTCCAGAGAGTCCTATTCTACTGGCAATACTGCTCTACACGGACTGGACTAGCTGTGGTTGTGTGTGCGCGCAGTGGGTGCAACTTAAAGTAGCTGTGTGTACTCATTTAGAAAGGGTGTCCATAAATATTCGGACATTGTGTATTTTCATAAGGGGCTAATATAATATAGACAGATGTTTAGACTCAACCAACGTATTTCTACCAATATATCCGCTGAAGCCATGGGATACAGGCCAGGCGAAATCGAGGAATGCTACAAGGAACCAACTAGAACGGTTCTAGTTCAAGCCCAGTCTTGGAGACACATACTACAACTGAACAGAGAAAACACAACATCTGCGTTCTCCAGGACTGAGGAGACCTATGGATCCTACACATCAGTGAGGGCAGGTGCAGAAGATGGTGATGGCTCAATCACTCCACAGCCCAATTCTAGCTTGGGGGGGTTCCTATGGATCCTACACATCAGTGAGGGCAGGTGCAGAAGATGGTGATGGCTCATCCACTCCACAGCCCAATTCTAGCTTGGGGGGGTGTGGGTTTACACCCCTTAAACCCATACCTGGCACTGGCCATGATGGTCATAAGGTGACCTATGGATCCTACACATCAGTGAGGGCAGGTGCAGAAGATGGTGATGGCTAGAAGGGGGGTGGGGGTGTGGGTTTACACCCCTTAAGCCCATGCCTGGCACTGGCCATGATGCCCCCAAGGAGATGCTTAGCTCTGCCACTCTAACTCATCCTAAAGGAACTGGATGGAGCTCCATTACTCCAGAGAAGCCCACTGCCCAATGCTGGAGGGGGCTTCCCCCCTCACTAGCCCCCTACAGTGTACACTGTGTACTAGATAGCTACCTAGCTAAACGCACTGATTAAAAGGGGTGTCTGTATACTTTTGGACAAAGCAGAAAGCTGGAAAGCTGGAAAGCTGGAAAGCAAGCTCTAGTCACCGTTTGAGCCCCTGGAGGTCTCTCTGGTCCTCTTAAAGCCGCTGAGTCCGGCCGGGGGTCGCGAGTGTCTGAAGTGGCAGTAGGGTCGATCACAGCCGGCCAGCGGACAATCAACCCCGCGGAAAAAGCCACTGGGCCGCAGCATGCTCTCATAACCACCGCGCTGTCGGTCACGGAGGGCTTAGCTATTGGGCTCGGCCAGCTTCTTCTCTCAGGTCGCTCCTTTTTCTCAGCCGGACAACAACAACAAAAGCTGCCTAACGCGACGCCATGGTCCGCCCGGGAGAACAGGCCCCCAGTGTGGTAGAGACGCGCGCAGGTGTGACGTCACTGAGGGGGCCACGCCGATCGCCTGTTTGGAGCGCCTTTACAATACATACACACACACACACGGACTTATATGCCTGTTTAGAGGTTTTTTTTCTGGTTCTCATTACACACACACACACACTATACAGCACAAAGCCACAACCAGGATCATGTTTTTGTTTTTTTTAGCTTAATTGCCACCTTCATTTACATACACTCCCATACTCCAGGTTGTAGCTATTAAGAGCTTTGGTCTATGGGCCTTTTTTTTTTTTTTTTTTTTTTTTTTTAAGCTCCTCCTGAGCTCATCCTTCCCTTAATATAATGAGATATGGTCTTATTGTAGGTTCCTTTGCACCTAATCTAGAAAATAGGGGGTAGATATTTTTCCTGCCTCTCTGAAGGTTAGCTAGGGTGGCAAGCTCATTCCTAGATTACGCTTGATGATGACACGAATGAACAGACGACACAGGGCAGTTTTTATTTTAGTGGTACACATAGATGAGGTGTGTATGTATGTGTATATATATAGGCCTCACTCCAAGAAGATAGAGGCCTGGTCTTGGCTTCTTCTCAAGCTGAGCGCTGCCCCCAGTGTAGAGTTCCCTCTTGTTTTGAGGTCAAGGCGGTGATTACAGGGGAGGAGGAACCAGCTATGTGTACAAGACAGATCTTCAAATGATGATGGCCCACTTTATATTCCTGAGGAAAGGAGGAATTCCTACCTAGCACTCCCTGCCGGCTGAGAATACCCCCTGTAGTCTTTTTTTAAGGAACACAGGACAAGTCAGATAGACATCAATTCAAAGTGATTCATTTACTTGAGCATATATTAAACCTTCTCAGCCAATCCCTGCATACATCCGTTCAAATCTATTCATAAACATTTATGCAGAATTGTTTATTCTGGGAAAATTAGCCACTAAAAATAAGGCCGATCAAGAAACCCAGGCCCCCGGTGCTTAACAGAACTGCAGTAACTGCAGTGAGATGCTTCTGGTCCAAGATAAAGTGCTAAAGCTCCACGGTGAGATACAGGCCAGTTGTGAAGTGAAAGTCCATGCAATCAAAAGAACCACCACAAAAAGGAAGCAGGGAAAAATAAAAAAAGCACATGAAGGCCTCAAATGAAACTAAAAGCAAGTTCCTTCCCCCACAAATACTGAAGCATTCATGACGACGCTCAAAACCACACAGTAAACATCCCCTACTTACTGCCCACCTCCGCAGCCATTACATCCTACTAATCCAGCCTACAAACGCTCATTTTCTCTCTGCTGCAGCAGCAAAAACACACAGGCCATATACCACCAGCAGACCATACTCATAAGACCACCAGCAGAGTCTGTCTGTCTGGCTGGCTGTCCTTCCAAGGCAAATGCAAAGTGGGAGGGGAGCAGAGGTTTCACTCCATTTTATAAAGTCCTGAGCACCTGGGAAAAGGTCAAGGGTTAATTAAGGGGGTGTGTCCCATATAATGAACATGTGTGGCTAGGTGACTTGTGCCCTTTGATACGCGATGGAGAACTTTAACTCAGGTTAATGAACTTGTCAATGTGTTTAGTTTATACAGGCCTGGTAGTTCTCAATATTCAATATTGAATATTTTTCTGATATATCACGATATATCACAGGATTAGATGATAATGAGAGTTTACAAGTATAAAGTTAAGAACCTCATGCCACATTAAAATGTATGTTAAAAGAGTTTCTATTAAAGTGGACAGTTAACGGAGGCGGGACGTTTTAATAAAGTGGCCAGTGAGTGGAAGTATGAGGTTGGGGTTTCTAATAAATTGGCCAGTGAGTGGAAGTATGAGGTTGGGGTTTCTAATAAATTGGCCAGTGAGTGGAAGTATGAGGTTGGGGTTTCTAATAAAGTGGCCAGTGAGTAGAAGCAGAGGTGCTGTCAGGGATTTTGGGCCCCATGAAAAGATATTAGACTGTTTAAATAAATTTTAGGGCCCCTGTCTGTTACAGGCCCTAGAAATTGTCCTACACAGTCCACCCCACTGTATGCCCCCCTCCGCTCCCCCAGTAGATGTATGAGTTTGGTGTTTCTAATAAAGTGGCCAGTGAGTGAAAGTATAAGGTCGGTGTTTCTAATAAAGTGGCCAGTGAGTAAAAGTATAGGTCAGTGTTTCTAATAAAGTGGCCAGTGAGTAAAAGTATAGGTCAGTGTTTCTAATAAAGTGGCCAGTGAGTGAAAGTATAGGTCAGTGTTTCTAATAAAGTGGCCAGTGAGTGAAAGTATAAGGTTGGTGTTTCTAATAAAGTGGCCAGAGAGTGGAAGTATAAGGTCTGTGTTTCTAATAAAGTGGCCAGTGAGTGAACATATAGGGTCTGTGTTTCTAATAAAGTGGCCAGTGAGTGAAAGTATAAGGCCTGTGTTTCTGATAAAGTGGCCAGTGAGTGAACATATAGGGTCGGTGTTTCTAATAAAGCGGCCAGTGAGTGAAATTATAGGTCAGTGTTTCTAATAAAGTGGCCAGTGAGTGGAAGTATAAGGTCGGTATTAGGTCTAGAAGCATTAGGTCTGTGTTTCTAATAAAGTGGCCAGTGAGTGGAAGTATAAGGTCTGTGTTTCTAATAAAGTGGCCAGTGAGTGGAAGTGTATAGTAGGGGTGTCTCCAAACTTGGTCAGCCAGTGCTCTGTATTCAAAGCAGCCACTAGGGGGAGACATCCTCAGTGGTTAAAGGCGGTTAGGCCTCACAGTGCTGCAGAGAGAGCAGAGCTGAGTCAGGCCTGACCTCATACACACAGCCATAATGTCTGCTTTGTGTGGGGTGTACAGTGTGGCCCTGTTGCACAACATCAGATCCTGCTGAACCTGTAACTCCCTGCAAATGTGCCCACAGTGCGTCTTGCATGTTGTTGCTGTGGCTGAAACACACAGGTCAGAGATAGATAGGCCTGAAGTGTAGAACAGCAGCAGTGTCTCGGGTCATCATGCGGTCAAGGCTTACTGTACCCTCAGAGTTAAGGGAGGACCCTGGTGCTCTGGTCCCCACTGACTCAAACCCTTTTCACAATAGAGGTCAATGGGCAGTTGCTTGCATGTCTTCATCCAGGATCCAGCCATATTAAGCCATACCCTGCACCAGGCCACCATGCTGTTACACCATGGTTGCATCATACAGGCTGGAAGCAAGAGATTTGGCTGTGCCAGTTCATAGGCCATGAACTCAGGCCTAACTGGAAGCACAGCCCTGCATTGTTCCAAAGCCGGTGTTTACCCAAGTGAAAACACACCATGTGCCTTCAGTTCAGGTGACTGACTGACTGACTGACTGACTGACTGACGTGATAACGGCTGATAGCACTTCCTAGACCGGCCAGCCTTGGAGCAGAGCGATAGGGTGGTTTTACTGGCAGAAGCATTGTTTGATATGGCTGAGCATCAATCCATGACTCCACCGGACGGAATCGACACATGACAGGATGTTTCAGCGCAAATATCCACAGATGGGTGTTTCCACTCACTGGCCACTTTATTAGAAACTCCTATTCCTATACTTCCACTATCCTTGGACCTTAATTAGAAACCCCTAACTTGGGCATTTTACTCACTGGCCACTTTAATAGAAACACCTACCTTGTGCTCCCTTACTTTATTAGAAACCTCCACCGTATGCTTTCACTCACTGGCCACTTTATTACAAACCCCAACTTTATACTTCCACTGTCTGGCCACTTTATTAGAAACCCCAACTTTATACTTCCACTGTCTGGCCACTTTATTAGAACCTCCTTCTTTAGCTTTCTACTCACTGGCCACTTTATTAGAACCCCATATTTTATAATTTCACTGTCTGGCCACTTTATTAGAAACCCCAACTTTATACTTCTACTCTCTGGCCACTTTATTAGAAACCCCAACCTTATACTTTCACTTATTTGCCACTTTATTAGAAACCTTTTTCTCATAAGTCCACTTGATGGGCACTTTTCTTTGGAAAATCCTTCCTTGTACTGTGACTCAGTGGTCACTTTATTAGAAACCCCTATTTTATAGTTCCACTGTCCTTGAACCTTAATTAGAAACCCTTACCCTGGGTATTTTACTCACTGTCCACTTTATTAGAAACCCCAACTTTATACTCCCACTGTCTGGTCACTTTATTAGAACCGTTTTCTTTAGCCTTCTACTGTCTGGCCACTTTATTAGAAACCTCTACCTATGAGCGGACATGGCAGTGTTCGTAGTAGTGCAAGTGTGTGTGTGAGATGTCAGTATGGGGACAGTGGTTTAGGCTGTTTGCCTGCATTATCAGATGATCAGCAGTGACCAGGTCAGACAGATGTGCGATTCAAAGGGTTTTATTGTTTCTTTTCATTAGAAAACAATACAAAAAAATCTGCAACAACAGTCATAAATTTTGCTTCGAGTGAAGTGAAGTCAGCCACGTGGTTACAGTAAAGTGCTTCTTTAGATTTTTGATCAGCGTTTTTTTGCCACGGGAACCTGGGGGAGGGTCATTTAAAGAAGGAGGTCATTTAAAGAGACTAGCTTTACTGGACACAACAGGAGAAGAGGACAGGAGAGGTCGGGGGGGCAATTCTGCTCAAGCTAACTGAAAACACAAGGCCTGCTTTGTGACTTTTCCTCCCAGTAGTTTGGATGGGGGGGGGGGTAGACAATGCTGCATAGAAGAACCTCTGGCCTTCAGGATCGAGATGACAAAATAAAAATCACATCATCTGACCCCATTTATTTGATCATCCAAGGTGTGGAGCTCCAGCAATGGTGGCAAATTCATGTCCAGAATGTCCCCTGTCCCCCATCCCTTCCTGGACTCTAGACCTTCAGCAGAGCTAACGACAAAATCCCAGGGACCACTGCTGACATTCTGGACCTGGTATTACCAACTCTGGGCCTATATTCCACAAGCTGGAAATAATGGACCTCTCAAATAAAGTGGGTTTAAAGCAAATGAAGACCCTTCTCAAGACCCCTTCTTTAAAAAAAAAAGTACAGGTAAAGTCAATGAAATAAACGTGGGGATATCGCCTTCGCCTTCGTCGCCCACTAGTCCAAGGCAGTCCATAACGAATGTATGGTGGGGATTTTTTTGGGTGGGGTGGTGGGGGGCAGTGGCGACCCTTGTTTTTGTGCACATTTGAGAACAAATCCAAAAAGTTTGGTATCTTTGCAAAATATAAATCATCAGGTAAATGAAATACTGAGTCGAGAAGTGGTCGAAATGACATTGTTCCAAACCAGGAGAGCTTATTTTTCTTTTTTTTTTTTTTTTTAAACAGGTTTGTTGTAGCAAGGTAGTTTCCCGAGCAAAATGTGAGAAAATTGCTGCATATACAATTCAAGTAAGTCTTACTATAAGACATAAACCTCCACAAACGACGAAAGATGCAACTGTAGAAAGATATTAAAAAAAAAAAAAAAAATTACGATTACAATCAGTGTCCTATTCTCAGCTCAAAGGCTCTGAACACCAACCACCAGCGAGCCAAACAGCTGAGCGGGCAACGCTCGGTTAACATTCAAGAGGATATATTATTATTATTATTATTATTATAATAATATGCTCGGTGTGTCTTTGCCTTTCTTGCCGGCGTATTGGTGACGATAATGCTTGAAAACAAACGCAACCTAAAAAAATTACAAAATGAAACAAAAATCGAAAAACAAACAAGTTTAGCGATCTGAAAAAGACGTCTGGACTCGAAAGACGCTCGTTTCTCATCAACCCTTCCTTCTCTCAGTTACCCAGCCTTTACGAGGAAGGCCTTTTTTTCTCACTTCAAATGGTTTAAAAAAAATCGTAATAATAATAATAGAAAGAAATTCGTACTGTTAAATTCGTCTCCTCATCTCATCTCATCACATCTCCTTCCACCACTTCTATCACACATTTACATTTTTCTCCATTCTCCAACTTACAAAAAACCCAAACAATACGTCAACATGAATACTTAAGAGCCTTAAAAAAATAATTAACAAAAAAAATTCAATCAGGTGTTGCACCTGAACATCTGAAAAGCACCTGCTTAAAAGATACAAAATAATAACAATAATAAACAAACAAAAACAACAAGAACAATAATAACAATGAACAATAGTCATCATAAAAGCTTAACAAAGCTCAAAACATCAGTGTGGCACAGTTTCAAATTGGAGTTACACACAAACGTAAAGGTAAACTTTAAAAAGAAGGATTCACACATGAATACAGCTACATTTTCTTGGAAGACGTTTTTTTTAGGTAAGTTTTTCTGGTGTTTTTTTTTCCTGGAATGCTTTTCCATTTTTTTTTCGTACATTTTTTAGATGATTTTTAGAAAAAAGATCGCAAGCTCTCACTCTCTCTCTCTCTCTCTCTCTCTTTCTCTCACTAATGGGCTGTAAATGCTCGCGGATTTGGCACTGCCCACAAGGCATCGGTACCAAATTGAAGTAGTCGTGTCCTCCTTTATACTTTGTAAAAAAAAAAAAAGAGAGCGAGGAGGTTTCGGTATCAAAGCTTCGATTATTCCACGGCCAGCTGGAGTTCATAGAGTCGCACTGATGAGGCCTGTGCTTGCATAACCACGTGATAATCCCCTTCCCTGGTGTTGTGCGGTTACTGACCACCCCGACAAAAGTGCTGACGGGCGGCTTTTCGTTCTTGGCGGCCTCGGCTGTCGCTCGAGCGCCCGCCGGTTTAGGGATGGATAAGCCTGGTCCTGGACGGCACAGCATTCTGAATGGAATACGTGGTCCATGACTCGGCATAATCGCTGCAAAACTGGTCCATTCATCTATATAGTTGATCATTTTCAGACTGCTGTAGGATTAGGATTAGGTAAATTAGCATAATTATCATATTTATGTACTGGTTTTGTTGTGGTGTTGACTTGACTTGAATACTCTTACAGCAATCTCAAAAAAATCAGGCCTATTGCAGATCACTGCATCTCCATTTTTGCCATTTTATCATGTTTTGATATAATGGGAATCTGGCACTCGCTCTTTATATGCCATCAGATTTAACGATGACCAATAGAAACGCTCCAAAATGACCTGGAATAGATCCTATTCACTTTGACTTCCATTGAAAGTTAAGTTCTCTTGTTTTCGGAGATACAAGGTTTTTGCATGACCATTTCTAGACTTAGGACTTACCAAAAAGATGCTATTTTGATTCAATTAGGAGCCAATTTCAATATCGACCGGCTTCTAAAAATGCTAAAAACTCCAGCAGGCTGCCCGAGTTATTGGGAGGTGGGGGGGATTTTGGGTGGGTATTGTGGGGGGTGGATTTAGGGAAGTGCACTTTCATAAATGACCACAGTTGTTTGCAAGCACTCTGGCACAGAGTAAAGGAAAAAAGCTAAGTGCGTGTGTAGTCGTGGTACTGACTGCCAATCCGGACTTTCAGAGAGTTGTACTGTTCCTAGTGGTCTCGGGTACGGAGCGGGGGGATTATCCGCTAATGACAGAATCCAGAGGCTTTGAATAAACGACGATAATGGGTTGGGGGGGGGGGGGGGGGGGGTTTGGGGTGAGGCACTGAGAGCTCCACTGAAGTCACACCTGACCTGATTCACCTCATCAGGAGTTGCATAAGTGTGTATGAACCTAGTAACGATGGAGCATTGCACACACACACACACACACACACACACACACACACACACACACACACGCATACACACGCATACACGCACATACACACACGCACGCGCATACACACACGCACGCGCATACAGGCAGAAACATTCCTGAAACGAAACAACGTCTTCTCATTGAGAAATTCTTATTCACAGTGGATCCAGTTGTAATGTGGAAGCAGCACAAGAAAGGGAGCAGGGGGCTGGAGAGAAGGGGATTGTGGGTGGTGTAGTCCTTTGGTGTCTGAGCTGGATGGCTGGCTGGCTTGCTGGCTTCAAAAATACTCTGCCCCAATATCAATAACGGACTGAAAGTCCCTCGGTTTCCCCCAACTCTAAAACGTTCCCCGTCCCAAACCCAGTGGCGCCCACTTCAGGCCTGGAGGTATGCCAACCCGGCTGCTGGGTGAAGTGCTGGGGCAGCCTGAGGGCAGACGAAGAAGGGAGCGCAAGCAGGTTTGGGACGAGCCCGGGAATACTTCGGAATACTTCACCCAAAAGCAAAAATCACCAACAAGAATGATGGCGAACCATGAAAGGAAGCTTATGGTCACCAGTCAGCTCCAGCACATTCACACAGCTTTTTGGGTGAGGCATCCCTTTCGGTAAAGTCAAGGCAAGGGGGCGGGAAGCTAGGAAGGGACAGCAGAGACTTCAACTAAACCCGTTCGCTCTTCTCGCAGACGTCCCGAAGAGGTCAACTTGAAGAGGTCTTCAAAATAAAATAACTCGACCCCCTCTCTCAGGCGCAGTCCCCGATCATGACCAGCGGGGCGAGGAGCTGGCTGAGCTCTGCAGCCGACACGGGCGCCCCCTTCAGGAGGCTGCTCCTCTGCCGCCGCTTAGCCAGTTTGGAGTTGGAGGGAGGCGAGAGGCGCATGGAGCCGGCGCCCACGGTCACCACCTGAGGAGCCTCCTCCTCCTTCTGCTGCTCGTACGGTCACCACCTGAGGAGCCTCCTCCTCCTTCTGCTGCTCGTCCAGGTCGTCCTGCTGGGCAAGCTGGCGGTTTACGGCCATCGCCTGCCCGGCGAAGAACGTCAGGTCCTTGGCGCTGCTGTTCCTGTGGACGCGGAAGGAGAGGCACATGAGAAATGTAGGTCTGCTCTTCACACCTTTAAGCCTTTAAGATTACTACCGGCCAAGCAATCAAGAGGTTGAGTAGATTTAGGAAGATCTGTGGAGGAAACTCACCTCTGAAGCAGGATGGAAGATGGGATTGAGCCAGGAGCACCCTAAGGAGATAAGAAGGGACAAAAAGCCACAGTTAACCAGGTTCTTCAGGGTTAATCCGATTTCAATGCTAGTATCTATTCTGAAAGTCAAGCTCCTCACCCCTCGGACCCACGGGTGCTGCAGAACCTGAGCGGCGCTGAGTCGGTTCTTTGCGTCCCGGACCAGCAGTTTGGAGATGAGGTCTTTGGCACTGGAAGAGATGTGAGCCCACTCCTTCTCGGGAAACTCGTACTTGCCCTCCTGGATGCTCTCAAACAGCATGTTCTGAGATCAGGGAGAGGAAGGGAGGGAGGGAGAATCTGTTTACTATGTGAGGTCTTAAGAAGCGACCTGATTGGCTGGCCAATGCACTTCCGAAGATGCAGAAGATGCCGCTGCGGCTCGTACCTGGCAGGCTTGGCATGGCTCCCCGTTCTCCCAGCCACAGTCGCTTCCACAGCGGCCCACGAAAGGGGGGTAGCCACTCAGCATGATGTAAAGGATGACCCCCAGGCTCCACAGGTCGCAGCGCTTGTCGTAGATGGTGGCTTCCTCGTTGAAAGCCTCCACCACCTCGGGCGCCATGTATTCGGCCGAACCGCACTACAGAGAGGAGACGGAAAGAGAGAGAGAGAGAGAGAGAGTTAAGGGTTAATTTAGTGCCATGGGTCACTTGTTTGTAGTGCAGCAGGCTAGACTTGAACTGGCCTAGACACAAAAACAAAAATATGGGACGTTCTGCAAAACTGCAGGATATAAAAACTTAAAAAAGGGAACATAGGGGCGAGAGATAGATACAGTCAACAAGAGAGAGAGAGCGGGACAAACTGTCAGTTATGGCTGGGTGTGATAAGGAGTGATGTGGCAAATACGACAGCTGTGTGTGTGTGTCAGTGTGTATCTCTCAAGGGTGGTGTTCTATGCGGGCGGGCGCCACTGGAAGCACATGACGCACATCAGCCGACACAAGGAGCCCTGAGCGGGTCTTAGACGGGCCGTGTGAGAGTCACATGGCAGAAATCACACTCAAATGAGATTAGAGGTAAGCCGCGAGGACAGGATCAGCCCATACAGACTTTAATACGCCAATCGATAACTAATTAACTAATTATCTGATTAAAAAAGCATTTTTATATAGTTTTGTCTGCATGCATCAAACCAATAAAAACCTTGGCACTGCCACCACCATGTTTAACGGTTTTGAGTTTGCAGGTGGAGGGTCTGCCTACACTTTTGGTAGTGTGTATGTGCAGAAGGTGCAGAAACGGCCGTTACGTGACTGAAGACGAGGAGGAGGAGGACGAGGAGGAGGAGGAGTGAGTCATTGGAGGTTTTGAAAGCTCAGCTGAATGTTTTTACTGCAGAGCTTCTGCCAAGCCTGTGCCGCCTCCGCCTTGGAAACTAGGCCAAACACTCGGGACTGAAAGGATTGAGCGTCCCAGAAAAAAAAACACACACACAACCCAGCAATCCACACTTCTTCTTACGTAACTAACATGTACACACACCCACGACACATAAACAACAAGCATGTACACACCCTCCCACAGAGATGTACACAGCACAACACCTAATCATGCACATACAGCAGGCCGGGCAGCCTCCAGGCCAATCCCTTCAACAGCAGATCGGGTCCCACTACATTAAGCACCCATAATTATGAAATACAGGCCGAGGCCGTCGTTATCAAACCGACCCAGGGAGGCGTTTCTCCAGAAACCGTTGATCCAGGGGTATTTAGAGAGCAGTTCTAGGTGAAAGGCCTCGGGCAAGTCTTCCAAAGTAGTTCATTAAGCTGAACAGCGGCGGCTGGTTGAGTGCTGTAACCCAGGCTAACATCCAGCAGACCTGAGCTCTTACAAAAGCCAGCCAATAAGAAGGGGGTGGACGGGTCCCAGCACACAGGAATGTTCCTGATCCCTCCTCTTCCCATCCAAATGACTTGACTTTTGACTCAACGTATCGGCCATATGAGGGTATGAGACCCCCTCCACCCCCTACAAACCCCCCAACCCAGCTGAAATGGCCCATATGTGCATTTTGTTTGGGTTGAGGCTCAGCGCTCGCGCCGTGCAGAAGGTAGCAGTGTGATTGCACTAGACAGCTCGCTTCTTTTGTCTTGCCGAAGGCAGCTGCCGCCGCGCTCCGCCCCGCTGTGCCCTTATGTAATGCACATTCGCAGTGCAGGAATCCGCGAGCTGCAGACAAAGACCCTGCTGTTCCACACCACCCCATCCTCCTCCTCCTCCTCCTCCTCCTCGGCAGACACAGCCTGCCCGCCTGCTCGCCTTCACTCCACAACACCACCCACCCTCCCCCCTCCCCTCCAACCGACCAGCTTTCAGGTCAAAACTTCAGAGCTACCCCCACACCGTCCTAACAAAGAAAGCCAGCCGACCTGCTCCAGCTGACCGCAGAAACAGCACCGTTAACTATTCCCAGCAGCACCAGCAGATGGAACCGGAACGTCACCATCAAACAAAGGGTAGCGTTCCTTTAACCCCCCCGACATTATTTCCTATAGCCCCCCTCAGCACTCTGCCCCGATTCCCAACATCTGATTCTCCCTTCTTTAAAGTTCTATTCTTCATTAAACTCTATTTTACTTCTATTAACACTCCACCACATTCTATTATGCATAACTTTACTGTATTCCATGCATCATATGCGAATCCGAATTTCCCTCAACGTTATATTCTGTTTAGCATTCTATTCTACCTCTATTCATATTCTACTCTACCGCTATTCATATTCTATTCTACTTTTATCCATATTCTATTCTACTTCTATTCATATTCTATTCTACTTCTATTCATATTCTACTCCACCGCTATTCATATTCTACTCTACCGCTATTCATATTCTACTCTACTTCTATTCATATTCTATTCTACTTCTATTCATATTCTACTCCACCGCTATTCATATTCTACTCTACCGCTATTCATATCATATTGTATTTTTCATATTCTATTCCACTTCCTTTAATATTTTATTCTACTTAAATCTTCCATTATGTAATCCATAACATGCTTTTCTCCTGCAGGTTCTATTCTACTGCTATTAACATTTTATACCATACTCCAGAACATTCTATTCTCCGTAACATTCTATACTAATTCTATTAACATTATATACTCTAGATACATCCTATCCTATTTATTACAATTTTATTGTACATCTACTAACCCTCTATTATATACTCCATGACATTCTATGTTATTTCCATTCATATTCCAGAATATGCTCCATAGCATTCTACACTCCCCGATGTTCTATTCCACTTCTATTAACGTTCTATTCTAATTCTATATACTAGATATTATTATATATTCCATGACATTCTGTTCTACTTACGTTAACATTCTATTCTAAGTCTACTAACATTATTATATGCTGCATAACATTTACTTCTATTCATATTCTATTATATACTCCATAGCATTCTACACTCCTTAATGTTCTATTCTACTTCTATTAACATGTTATTACATACTTCCTAACATTCTATTATACTTCTATTCATATTCTATACACCAAAACATCCTTTTCTACTTCTTTTAAAACTCTATTGTATGTCTATTAACAATCTTATATGTGCTCCACAACATTCTCCACTCCTTAACATTCTAGTCTACTTCTATAAAAATTCTATACTCCAAATCTTTCCTATTCGATACTTGATAACATTCTAGCCATTGTTTAACTTCACCCCACATTCTATTCTTCTCTGTATGCCTTAGTTCACGAGTCTCACCCCCCCCCAGACCCCCCCCCACCACCACCACCCTTCACCCCCCTTGAGTCTTCAACACGAACCCTGGATCTCCTTAACAAACAACTGCGTATCAGGTTTCTCAGTAGTTGCGCGCTCTGGAATCTACAGCCCCAGAGATACGAGGCTATCTGTGCTTGCCTCTGATAAGAGAAAGGAGAGCAGGGGGCAGGGGGAGGGCGAGCGCTACCCTGCACTGCAGATTTTCACTTCATCTCTGATGGTGTAAAACTAGCGAAGCCTTGCATCAGGCGGTCCCGAGGCGCAGGCAGGCGATCGCGCTGCAGGAGACAGATCGAGCAGATACGGTGCACGTCTACCATCTGACACATGCAGAATTACTGGCAGGGTAAATGCGGGGCTTTCCTGGCCATGTGACGAGGAAGTGGCTTCTCAGCTGGCACTGAGCGTTTGCGTTGGTGTCGGAGGCTTGCATCAGCCTCCGGGGCGGGCAGGTTACCCTTAAGCAGAGCTCCGAATTCCCCTGCATATTTGTTTTTGTGTGGTTGCGGAGTGTGTGTGTGTGTGTGTGTGTGAGAGAGAAGTGAAAGATGCAGTCTGAGGGTGTGCAGTGCTCAGCACGCAGGAAGCTACATGGTTGTGTTTCTCAGAAAATCAAACCTGTTGCTGCAGGTGCTGTAGAGCAGACTGTGCTGTAGTCCTTTTAAATAAGGACCCTTACCCTGTAACCCCACTGTAACCAGCTGCATGAGTGCACTTTAACACACACACACACACACACACACACACGCACACGCACACACACACCATTCTATTGTAGACTATTGTTTACATGCTACTCTATACTTTATAAAATTCAATTTCACTTCTATTCTTCTATATTTACTTCTAATCCATTCTATTAATATGTTATATTAGTTATGAATATATACTTTACATTACATTCCACTCTAGTCTCCTTAATATTATATTCTATACTTTTTTCAATTCTGTTTTTTTCTATATTTACTTCTATTCTACAATCTACTCTATATTGCTCAGCTTGCTGCTGTATTCTTCCTAAATTCTATTTTACTTTTATTAACATTTTGCTCTACTGCATTCCATTTATACTCGATTTGCAACATTCTACTGTATACTTAACATTCTATACCCCCATAACCCCTACTCTATACTCCTATACACCCCACTCTATACCCCATACCCCCCACTCTATACTCCTATACACCCCACTTCTATACCCCATACACCCCACTCTATAATCCCATACACCCCACTCTATACTCCTATACACCCCACTCTATACCCCAACTCTATATCCCCATAACCTCCACTCTATATCCCCATACCCCCCTTACTCCATACTCCTATACACCCCACTCTATACCCCATACCCCCTACTCTATACTTCTATACCCACCACTCTATACCCCATACCCCCACTCTATACGCCTACACATCCCACTCTATACTCCTATATATTCTATTCTACAAACATTCCACTCTATATTCCTATACTTCCTAACTCTATACCCCCATACCCTTACTCTATACTCCTATATATTCTATTCTAATATTCCACTCTATACCCCCATACACCCCACTCTATCTATACTCATATACATCCCACTCTATACTCCTATATATTCTATTCTACTAACATTCCACTCTATATTCCTATACTCCCTAACTCTATACCCCCATACATTATTTTACTGTCTGTGCTCCTTCCTTACAATTCTACTCAACCCTCCATTACATTCTATTCTACATTTCTCTGTATATTATTTATACTTTTTATTTTATGAGGTAAAAATCTGGTCTTATGGGAATAAATGGGGGGGGGGGGGCAGGCAGCTGCTAATCTTCAGTATCTGGTTGCACAGAATGAGAAAAATACAGACAGACAGGATCTAAACGATTGATCCTGTTTAAGCAAAACAAGCAGAGCTGGCAGAGCGCATGTTCCACAGTTCAGCACGAGCCACGCCCCCACAAACCTCCCCAGCCTTCCCTCCCTCTCAGCCAACCAATCACAAGCCAGTTGCTAGGCACTGGGAAGGGGGGGGGGGGGGCACGCTGACTTCCCTCAACACCCACACCTCCGCACCTCCTCCCTACCACTACTCTTCACCAGAGAAGCAAAACAAAGGAAGGGCTCAGAGAGTGAAGCGGGTGAAGCGGTGGGTGCGGTGAAAAAGTGAAAGAGCGGCAGGGACAGGCCGAGGCACGAGGGAGGGAGCGAGGGAGGGAAGAGACCAAAGGCATGTAACTGAACTAATGTTCCAGATCAGCCACTTCCAGGAACCGAAAAGTACTTCTCAATTCCCCGTTCGACCGCTGGTTCTGCTTCGGGCCTTCAGAAACACGGTTTGCACAACGTGTTCCTAGAACTCCAGACCCGACTGCATTCCAGAGGGGGCTTTTTTTGTTTTTGGTGGTTTGGAGGATGATCTAGCACGTCCTCATCCGAATGCCAGCATTATTGCTGCACAAAACCTACATTACTTCACAGAATATTGCATCAAAATTGGGTCAAATGTTTTAGAACACCCATTTTTCTCAGCCTAGGCAAGCCATGGCTTTCTTACTGCCACTCCACCCGCCAGTGTTAAGCTGCTGAGCTGTTGTCATGTGATCCACAGATCACACAAGCCGCCCCCCCACCCCCATCCTCCCTCCCAGAGTCTCCTGATGCTGTTGAGGATTTAAATGTTAATGTCCGTCATCTCCCAGTACCGGCCATCTTCCGTTTCAGAGTCCTCCTCGCTACACTCAGGCCTCTAAAAGAAAGCGCTCCACTGTTCAGAGTTAGAAAGCTCCACCTGTGGTTCTGTGTTGGGGGTCTTTTCTTTTTGGGGGGTCGTTATGAGAGCAGTCTGAAGATTCAGTGTTGGGTAAATACTGCAGTAGAGATGCAGCGACACTGGTCTTATACAGATAGGGGCGTCCTAAAACTTTTGACCGGCAGTGTGCAGATTTTGCCCTGCAGCTGCTGACTGGCTCACAATCCGCTCATTTAAGAAGACACAGTGTCCATTGTGAGCCCTATAGGCAGCAGTAATGCGATACCCTTCTATAGGGAACCACACCACACTGGCCTCTGGACACTGGACGGTGGACAAAAGCAGGGGACATCCTTCACTGCTGCACGGCCTGGACACGTGGGAACCCCCTGTGCCGTTCATTTCGTTCATTCGATCCACAAATAGTCTGGAGCTTTCCAGCGAGCTGCAGGGGCCGAGCCCGACTCGAGTTACACCAAAAAAGCCCCTGGCCACACATGTCTCTACGCCACCTCACATCCCACCTGCTGTTATCCGTCTCCTCGCCCAGAGCCACATGTGAAGGCGGATTCGGCTTTCATTTCAACCTCGGAGAAACGCCTCAGAAGTTCAGATTCAAAACAAGGCACCTTATCCGTGAGTCACTCTCCATTAGCTGATAAAGCAGAAGGATATGCAGATAAAGCAGTGAGGCATGTGAGCTGGCCTGGCCTGGCCTGGACGATCAAAAACTTGCCCAGTTCAAAAGCTCCACCATCCAGCCTCACTCCCTGCCCTTGACCTCGCTTCATTCGCCTCGTTCTGCCAATGGGAGCGGCCCGCTCAGCTGACACCACCCAGAACTGTCCAATAGTGTGGCGGGGACTGAGCCCTCGATAAGGAATGGCATTGTGAAAATGCCCAGCTTATCTGTGTGACCATCAGAAACAACAAAGCAGGCATGGAGCCTGAACTCTTCCCAGCCGTCCTATTAAATCTGCTTTATTTATAATCCACCAGTAAGACTTAAAGGATTCCCGGTTGTGTGTATATATATATATATATATATATATATATATATATATATATATATATATTTTTTTTTTTTTTTTTTTATACACTCCTATTGTTTATTCTGCAGTACTCATGTGCCACATGCATATACACAGCACTGTGCAGACGTTTTAGGCCCCAAATTAACTGAAAAGCTGCTCATTAGAACATCTCCAAAGTTCTCCTCTCTCATGGAGTCTAGTATTATTTAGAGTTCTCCTCAGATCAACACCTGGTTTGGTGGTAAATCAGGGCTTAATGATGGTAAATCAGGTGAGCTGCTGCTGCTGCTGATGGAGTTGAACACATCCTCCACGCTGTGCTGGCTGGACTGGGGGGCGTCCAGGAGAAACCTGGAGGAACCGAGCTCTGTTCTTCAGACTAGCTCACCGACAAGATCTCACTACTTTCTTTCTTCAGAATGAGAAGCTCTTGTTTCTCCTTTTTACTGGATTTATCTTCACCTGCTTTATCTGTTCTGATAAGATCTGGAGCTTCTACAGTAAAAACTCTCTCAGGACAGTACTGTATATCCGAACCCTGCACCTACCGGTGTGAGAAGCTCTGGAGTGGAGATGGGAGAACTGTCGCTGTTCAGCTTGATCCCGCTGCCCAGGTCAAAGTCACAAATCTTCACAGGCGAAATCTGAATTGGAAAGAAGCACAAAGGAAGTTTCAGAGGCCGGGAGGTGCTTTACAAGATATCATCGTTCAGAGGACGCTGCCCGGGAGTGACCGCGTGGGCTGTTTGCCTTCCAGTCGGCCGAGCGGAAAACTTTGTTTATGATTAATCAAACTCGCTCAGCCCTGGAAGTGCACTTTGATTCTGTGGCTAGGCCAAACTTGTTTAATGAAGAGCTGGAGACAAAAACAAACAGACGCCTGAAGACTTACCCGGTGCTCGTGTTCACATAAGATGTTTTCAGGCTTGAGGTCTCTGTGGGCCATCCCTGCAGGACACAAACACATGTACAGGGACATTAAGTAATGTGAGTGAATGTGAATGACGTATTGTGATACTCTCACGTAGTCTAATCAATCGTCGTTCATGTAAACCACCTCCCCTCCTAATCACTAGCAATGCCACCAACACTAGGAGGGTGAAGACTAGCATCACTAGGTATCACTACCATCCCAGCATTGCTCAGAGGAAAGTGCAGCTCCCTAGCTTCGATACAGCAGCTTACAGACGCCTGTGCTGATCAGCATTGCACTAGGAGTGATGTAGGGAGGAGGAAGCGTCGTCATCAACCCACCCTTGAGAGAGCAAGGC
Organism: Salminus brasiliensis; assembly: GCF_030463535.1. NCBI lineage: Eukaryota > Metazoa > Chordata > Actinopteri > Characiformes > Bryconidae > Salminus > Salminus brasiliensis. The sequence continues at coordinate 3,147,326 of NC_132883.1, forward strand.
CAATTGTGCTTGCTCCGACTCCGGCTGCTGATGGCAAGCAACATGAGCCGGGATTCAAAGGGATTTAAAGTCTTAGTTCTTGCTTTTTCTATAAATTAATTAATATATATTTTTAATTGGCCTTAATTTCTTAGGGCATCTGTACATGATAAGGGGCTATGGGTGCAATAGTAGGGGGCACTGAGAGCATCCAAGCAAAGGGGAAAAAAATTTTTTTTTCCAACACAGTCTGCTGCCAGGAGCGGCTAAGAATAGACAAGCAGCCCATCGTCCAACTGTCCTTCTGGCAGGAGACAAAAATGACATGAGACTCCTGGCCGGCCTCCTCGCTATTCTTCCTAGAACTCCTCTGCTGCATCTTTCCAGTAAGTGGCCGAAATCTGATCGAGAAGCATTCCGATATCGCCTTCCCCAGCAACCCCCCTCAACTTCTCCACCCCTGATGCATCTCCCCCTATGCAGTATTCCCAGAACGACCCCTCCCCAGAAAGGGAAGGAGGCCAGATCTGGCCATCAGAGAACCCTACAGTTCCTTCTGGCTCACCTTTGTTGTGCAAAAAGTCCAGAGCGCTTGCGATGTCCTGCACCACAATGCTAGCTTCCTGTTCGCTGAAGTGTCTCCTCTTGTGAATGTGGGTCAAGACGGAGCCTAAGGGGGAGAGGAAACGCGTTAGCAGCAAGCTAGACTGGGGTAACCAGGATGATCAGGCCTGTTTTCCTTCACGAATCTGGGTCAGAAATGATGCCTGAATGCCTGCAGACACATGCGGTGCACTGCTCCAGGGCTCCAGAGCACTCACCTCCCCTCAGCTTCTCAAACACAAGGTAGAACTTCTCCTCCTCCTCGAAAAACTCCACGAGCTCCAGAATGTTTCTGCAGAAAGCCAGGGGGAGAGACAGAAAGCCTGGTGTTGGATTTCAGATGCAGACGAAACAAAGACGCACCACAGAAGCCTCCTATTGAACGATGCATGCACTCAGCCTGGTGCTTAGGGGTCTAAGGATAGGATGGCTGCCCGTATCATTACATGGCCACTTTGTCCACTGGGTGCTTGGACTTTCTGGGTCAGGGCAAGCGTCACAGTCGAGGATCCATTTCTCAAAGCATCTTATAAACAGATCTGACGTAGTCAATGATCTCAACATCTGTCTGAACTGTTGCAAGTCCAATAGTGTAGCATTACTACTATAAAAAAAAAAACCCTGTATATTCATTTTTGCTGTTTCTGCCTTTTTGACATAATGTGAATCTGGCATTTGCTCTTTTCGTCGTGCCCAATTTCATAATGAAGGAACCAATAGAAATGCTCCAAAATGGCTAGGAATCAAATATTTTTCCACTGACTTCCATTGAAATTGTGAAGGTTTTTTCCTTCTCCTGTAAAATTGCAATTTTGGCAATTTTATGAAATTTCTGCCAGGATAATTTTAAGAAAGTAATATCATTATATGCAAGATATTTTATTATATTATATTTTATTTATTATTATTTATTTATTAAGTTATTATTGTATTTATTATTATTTTATTTATTATTATATTTATTTGTTGTTTATTGCATTTATTATTATATATTTGATATGCATTTTATATTTTATTATATGTTATTTATTATTATTATTTATTCGTTACATTATTATTGTATTTGTTATTATTTTATATTTATTTATTATTATTATCATTATAAATATATACACATATATCATTATTGTATTTGTTATTATATTTTTAATGCATTTTATATTTTATTATATTATATATTTTATATGATCAAGATTCAAGCCCAGCTGTGTGAGGCTCCATCAGGGCAGGAGGTTTGGCAAAACGGCAGCCGCTTCAGAGGGAACGTATTACCTGTGGCCCTGGCACTGATACAGCATCTCCACCTCCCTGAATACACGGCTTCGGCTGTGTCCCGGTCTCTTCTCTATGATCTGCGGCGGGAGAAAAGAGAGGAGAGGAAAGGGAAATCAGGTTAGGATCAAAGACAGTCGTAGAATTGCCTTTGTAGTAACCATTTGGAGCAGCCGTCTCCAACTGCTGCAAACGACCACCGTGGAGTAATTCAGCGCGGCCCAAGCAGGAAAGAAGTCAGGCGCTGCATATCTAAATATACTTTAACCCATATTCCAGTCTGAAGAGCCCCAAGACATTGTGACAACACAAGGGCCTCACGAGGTTCATTCATGTCAACCTCCCGTGGCAATAAATTCACAACACAACAACAACGGCGACGACAACGACGGCGGGGGCTAAATTTAGTCACAGGCATGGGGGTTATTAGGAACACTGTTCCCTATGTGAAGCCAAATGGACTGTTGAGCAAATGGCACCGCTCTCCAGGGCCCCACTCACCCGCTGACCGCATGCTGGACTGGCTGGACGTGCAGCTTTTCCTGCTGGCTGGATTAGTGGTGCTTTTTAGGGCAGCGCAGTGCAGCGGAGCACACAATCTGGGTCCAGGATTAGAGCCCAGTGTCTGGGCTGGCTCTGCATTCCCTAACAAACCACAGCACGGCTGCAGCACCCCTGAGTCAGCAACCTCTCAGCAGTAGCAGCCTTTTCCACACAGGATTTGAGGAAAAAACTACATAAATACACCAAATTTCCCAAAAAACGCAATTATGAGAAAACTGCATTGAAAAATTCCCAATTTCCTGATTCTACTTTGATCCTGGTACGTTCTCCAGAAGTAGAAGTGTGGCTCTAGCAGTGGGCGTCCCAAGTTTTACAGTCTAGTGAGGGAGATCGCACCCTAACTCTTCACAGTAGCTTACAGACAAGTGTGTATGTGTGTGTGTGGGGGGGGGGGGCTATAAAGCCAGACAGCTAGTCTGTAAATCAAGCCAGGCTTGTAAACACGACGCCCGGGTCCAAAAATCACTAAACGTATGCATGGAGGGGGGCAGGGGGGCAGCTGAGGCAGACTGGCCAGCAGCTAGTGGAGTTGTTTTCATTCAACCCCCACTTTTGTTCCGACCAGGATACCAACACCAACCCCCTCGACACCACTCCACCCCAACTCACCCCACAGGACAAGAGGGAAGGGGGGGGGTGACCAAGACATCTGGTCTCAATCTCTCGAGCCCCTTCCCACCCAAAACGACCTATTGGAGATAACAGGCCAGCGCCCCTCATGAGAGCGAGGCCCTTCTGCAGATGAACAATAATAGAGAAGGCAGTGAGGGGGGGGGGCAAACATGGTGGGAAAATGCAAAAACCTTGTATCTTTACAGGAGGAGGGGAATGTAAAATATTCATTTCTGAGCATTTCTATTGGTCCACTCACCCTGAAATTTGGAGATCATGTAAAAAGTGAAAATGTAAACTTCCTCCTACGCCGATGTGAAAGTAGGAGGTAAAAGTTACAGTAAAAGTCAAAACTGGCTTGTTCAAACACTAAAGTGACGAAGGCTGCTCATGCGCTGATCTGTCTAATCTTTACCCTTTTCAACAAAGTCAAACACACTTAATCTTGGAGATAAGCTAGGCATGCGGACGCATGGTGAGAGTGCAGTATTACACAGCATTGCACTTTCCTCAGTATCCTCACTGAGACCTGTCCCTCAACTCCAACGTTGTCTTAAGGTCACGTTACTGGGATTATTTGTATATGCTTGAACAGTACAATGAAATTCTGCTGTTTGTAGAGGAGGGTCAGACATGCTACAGCTCCCCTGGAGCAGAGAGGGCTAAGGGCCTTGCTCAAGGGCCCAACAATGGGTACTGAACCCATGAGCATGTGATAACTGCTGAGTCTTAATACACAAACACAACATGACATAGACATCTATCTATCTATCTATCGATCTATATAGTGTGTGTGTGTGTGTGTGTATATATATATATATATATATATATACATACAAATAGCCATGTCATGTTAGAGACTGAAGGCTTGTGTTTGTGTATTATATTTGTGTATAATACAATTTTATTGTGTGTGTATATATATATATATATATATATATATATATATATATAAAAATTACATTTATATATTAGAACTGTTCCCTTTGTGTATCTAATAAGCTACTAAGAAAGAGTCTTCATGGGCCAGTCCAAGGACCAAGGATCCTTCCTACGTTGGCTGCAGTAACTTTAGACCAGTTAAGGCATACGAACATGCATACATCCATATATATATTTATTTTATTTTTGGTATGATTATTTATTCCTTTATTTGTTTATTTATTTATTTATTTATTATTCTTTGTTTTGCACTTTTTTTTGGCATGTCTGGTCAATGTTAACTGCATTCCACTGCCTTGTCCTGAGCAACGACAAATCAGAGTCTATCCCTCAGTCTATGCAAGGCATCTACAATTATGATATTTTAATAATAAAGCACAAATCCTCCAAACTAAGACCCTAAAATGGTCTATTTTAATGCTTAACTTAGCATTTTCCTTACTACACAAAAGGTTCTGGCATCACAGGAACCCTATAGAGGGAATGTGATAAACACATATACAGCCGGGTTCTATAGGCAAGCAGAGCAGGCAAACCGCTGTTACAGCACATTCTGTACCCGTGCACATGTGCCTGCAAAAAATCAAAACACCCACAGAATTTCACAACAGCCAACTTCCTCAAAGTGCAGCTAAAAAAAAGTCATCACGAGCCAACATGCCTCAGGCGCCTAACGTTTACTGTCCGGGCCACGCCTTACATCTACTGCGAAAGACCGGGGGGGGGGGAAATGTGGGTAAACCTTTAGGTCACCACCTCAGCCCGGCCCCACTCTCCCCACTGGCTTGTGTTTTAGCAGACATGCCAGATCAGAACACGGTGTTCCCGCCACTGGACATCCTGCTGGCCAATGGGAGTGAGGAGTGGGGGAGGCTACAGCAACAGAGTGCTCCGATTGGCTGCCTCAAAGGCTGGCCCAACAAAAACAACAGGGGAAGCTTCTCTGCTGAGCAAGCATTGAACGTCAGTACAACAACAACAACACGCAGGACAATTCACAGCTTAGTGTGAGCGTCCTCGTCACCGAGCCATTATTTAAGACCCTGTCTCTCAGCAGTGAGAGTGTTTCTACTGTAGAAGCTCCAGATCTCATCAGAACAGATGAGCTAGTCTGAAGAACAGAGCTCGGTTCCTCCAGGGTTCTCCTGGACGCCCCCCAGTCCAGTCCAGCCAGCACAGCGTGGAGGATGTGTTCAACTCCATCAGCAGCAGCAGCAGCAGCAGCTCACCTGATTTACCATCATTAAGCCCTGATTTACCACCAAACCAGGTGTTGATCTGAGGAGAACTCTAAATAATACTAGACTCCATGAGAGAGGAGAACTTTGGAGATGTTCTAATGATGAATGTAGGAGTCTTATTATTATTAGTGTTTATTCTAATAGCAGTGATTTACTGAGCAGATAAACACTAATTGCCCAGTACTGTATTATTTATATATATATATATATATAAATATTATTTACATGCCCATGTGAGCAAGCACCAATCAGGAGCAGACCCAAAACACTAATCTCACCGCCCACAGCCCCAAGATATGCAACATCATAACACCGACTCATACCAATCATAATAACCATGCACATGCCACCGAGGCACGCAGCACAAAACAAGCACAGTCACGCGTCCTTGTTAAAGGAAGACGAGCAGACCAGTTCTCTGCAACCTGTTTGATACCTTTTCCAAGAAACCGCACCAGGCCTCATCCCGGTCCAATCAGCGGTCACACCACTTTATAATTGCTCTAATTCTTTATTCAGAATCCTGCTTTGCCGAAGTCTAATAACCTAATTATAAATCAATATGAGGCTTTTCCGGATCACATTAGTCCTTAGGCCAGACACGGAGAACGGAAATGCGCCTTACCTTTACAGCATATTCCTTCTGGGTGATTTGGCTGATGCAGGTTTGGACTTTTGCATAGGCGCCCTCCCCCAACACTTCATCCTGCAGCTTATACACATCTGGAGGTGTGGAAACATAAGCCTTCCGTTACTATTAAACCACTTAACGGTGAATGCAGCGCTCATGTGTGTGTATTTTAATGATAACAATAAGAGCTATCCATGGCAAATGCCTTGTTATTGCACAGTTAATAGATTATAACAAGATAATAGAGGATTGTGATGGGTAATATTATTAAAATTCAACTTTCTCAAAGGATCACAGTACAAACTATACTGAAGTTTGTGTTAACAGTGATATTTATATTATTATTATTATATTAAAAGTGATATTATTTATTATAGTATTTATTAATAAAGTTACTGAATTTATACTAGACCTGAAAATATTAGTTTTGACTGTTTTTGTAAACTATACACTGACTACTGCATAGCTACGGTGATCATCAACCATCAATTTTACTACTAAAATTAAAAACACAACTGAAAGCCAATGAAAAAGCCCCCACTCAGGCCTTCAGTCTGTTCTAAACTCACCCTCAAAGCGTCCTGAGAAGCTATCCGTGGCCCTGCACCTCTTTTTCTTCTTGTTTCGTTTCTTGGCGTCGGGGATGTCAATCGGCTGGCTGGATGGCATGTCTACATGTTGAAAAAATTGAGAATATTTATATATATATATATATATATATATATATATATATATATATATATATATAAATTAAGCTGATCCCTTAGGTTCAGGCTCTGGTTCTAGACACCGGCAGATGGAACACACTTGAGGCTTAACTATAAAAAGCACAGCACCGCGCAGCGAGGCAGTCGGACCAAAATCAGGTCAGGAGGTTCTGCAGCTTTACTGTAAACAGCAGCACTGTGGCTTCTTCCCACATCACAGCAAGAACTCCACAGCCTTCCCAAAACTGTAGTTAGTGCATGTAGGTGGTTTTGGACGCAGCTCATCAGGCCCAAGTAAAAAGACCTCAGCACTACGTAAACAGGGGTTTACGGGTTTATACGGTCATGAACACATAGCACAGAGATGAGGCGAAGCTCAACACTCACCGGGGCGGGTGGAGCAATCAAAATTGAAGGCGGTTTCAAGTAGGTGGGATCCAGTTTTGGTGAATTCGTCTGATTCGAAGGGATTCTGGCCCTGAATGGAAGAAATGATACATTTTAGGTAGGTTCCAAGCCAAACGCCACACTCGGGGAAACTGCCAGAGGACATATCCACTTGTGGACCACATGTATCGCAGCCCATCACAGCTATTAACAAATCTATGACCAGCGGCAGCAACACCGACTTCACCGGAGGGTGGAAGTGAGAGCCAACGCACCTTGAAAGAGCGATGGAATCCAGTTACGGCGGCGATCTTGTTCTGCACCATTTTTCTTGTCCTGAATCAGTTACTTTCTTCGGCTTTGGCGGCTGGCGGCAACAACGGTGGTCTTTTAGCTTCAGTGACGAATTTCACTTAGCTAAGCGACGTCTGGTGACCGTGTGCTTCGAACGGGAAACCTATAGAAAAAAAAACAACACACACACAATATTAGCAGTGTTATTACCTGTGAAACTCTTACATTAAAAATTCCCCCATTCCCCAGGGGTCAGGGGGTGTGTTTACACGTGTAAACCTCTGTATAACAGTACAATAAACCCACATCAACAGTCAATCAAGTCCATGATCAGGAAGCAATGTTGGCTTTGTAAGTGCAGTTTTTTTTGAGATGCTTTAGAAGGACAGGGGTTTGGTCCCTCATCCCTCAAACTTCAGACACCGATCAGCTCAAGGCCTGATCTGATCAAAAAATCAAAAAGGGGGGTGGCTGAGACCAATAATATAAGTAACATATGAACCAATAACTGAGCACATGCTTACAGCAAGTCTGCATCAGCTGGGGGTTTATATCTACACAACGACCCAGAAGTCAGAGCCATGAATAAGTGCACGTACAAGAAATAGGCTTCTGGCTCTGCCCCAGCATGCCTGCACAGTTAAACCGAGGGCCAGGAATAGCCCAGCATGTGCCCCTTTGCAGCACATCACGTTAGATTAGGCCATTAACTAATTAACTAACTATTAGTCATTTGGATGAATGAACCCTGTGTGTAAGACTGCTGTGGATTCTGGTGGAGGAGAAGGAGAGGAGGAGGAGGAGGAGGAGGAGGGGGGGGGGGGGACAAGGACAGTCTAGCAACCCTAGAGCTGCAGCAGAGACTCCTAATGCTGACCCTAGTGGCTATTTCTGCTCTACACCTAATTCAGCCAACTCAAGCAACTCATTTGTGAGGCTAAAGGTGGATGTGTTGGAGCAGAGACTACTCTAAAACCTGGAGCAGGATGCTTGAACCATGCTGATTTAGATAGATAGGCATGGCACCAGATGGCTGCACCACCAACAGCTCCCCAGCAGGTCAAGCAGCTCAACAGATAACAACAACAATAACAACTAGTTAATGTTGCTCAGCTAATCCAGGTCAAAACAGCCTCGTAAATCAGTTTACAGCGGTTTACTATGAAGGATAACCCAAAAAACACAAACTAAACAAATGCATTGATTGCTCAACCTTGATTTGCAACACTTTGGCAGCTCCTTAGTCGAATTCTCCGTTCCACCTTAAATCGCAGGCGTTAAAGCGTGGAGCAGGACATGCGCTACAATGGGACGGCGCACTATTTAAGGTGGAACGGAAAGTTACCATACAAAAAACAACTTAAGCCACATTTCCTCAATATTTTCGTTTCGATTTCTCACTAAATCACAATGAAACTCAAGTAGCATCAGAAGTAGATACTTTTAACGCTGTAAATGCGAAAATAAATATTTATACAAATAAATAAATAAAAATATATACAAAATAATACAAATCTCGCCTTACCCCGTCGGTGGCGGTGTTTTTCCGTGTTATAGCTCCAGTCTGAACGCCGTGGTGCGACCCCTCTCTGCTCTGGAAAGCAGCAGATGCTGGCCGTGGACTGGTGGGGATGATGCATGGAAGGTGGGAGAAGCTCGCGGACACGGAGGCTTATATAAGCGGTCGGCCCCTCTCCGGCTAGCCCCGCCCCCTCGTCCCTGTAAACAGAGAGGCAGGGAGGGCGAGACGTCACGTGGTTTTCTGACGTGGTTCAGCTGCATTGTGTCTTTTCTAGAAGGAAAACAACAGTGGATATCATCTATTAGTATTATTTATATATATATATATAATAAAATAAAGACCCATCAAAAATACAGTGAAACCACCTCTATAGATTCCTCACTGTAACTGTACAGCTGCCCTCTCTCACAGGCTGCTTATAGCTCCATCCTGCATGATGCAAGGCTCTGTAATATCCTAGCCACTGCCACCAAAGGCCTAATGACTAAGCAGAGAGAAACTATGAGGCATGGTCATGCAAAAACTACCTACCCAATTACCTTACTCACTATTGCAGTATATAGAAACATGGGTTTGGCATGGAGGCTAAGCCCTGGAATACGATCCACATTACAGCTTTGCTAAATACGGGTATTACCTAATGGGGTGTCTTTTATATAGATGAATATGTTTATAGAATATGTTCATTATATATTTGATGCTGAGATGGGGATGGGAAAATACCATGGCACTTCTGATTGCACTCAAACCTGATAAGGTTGATAAGATTTGATTTGGCCCTTTAGGAAGTTACCGTAACCCCACTTAATTAACATTTAATACTATATGTAACTTAGTAAAATCTCTATTGAATAATACAATATAGTATGTATTATGTTATTAGATATATACAATAATAAAAACACGCCAACACGCTTACATGGGCCTTCTAACATGGTCTAGGGGTCGTCCCAGGTGGGTCCCAGGTGAGCACGGGCTCTAAGACATGGGTTTGTACATGTGTTGTCACTGTGACTCAGCTGGGATTCGAACATTGTGATACCCACCCTAATCTAGGCCCTATGTGCAGTGTACAACCCAGATGGGGCCTATGTTTAACCCCGCCTGTTCCCATCACTGACCCTGGTGGGCATCCATATCAAGTCAAGTCAAGTAAAATTTATTTCTATAGCGCTTTTTACAACTGTTGTCGTCTCAAAGCAGCTATACATACATATGTGGGGTCAACATGGACAAAACTTTCTGGTTTCCAGTTGGGCCGCCCATACGGGCCCCACATGGTCATGTAAGGTGGAATACAGATTTACTGATCATTGGCCAAACTGGACTTTCCGTTGTTAGGTCTAGGCCCTATCTGCAGTGTACAACCCAGATGGGGCCTACGTTTAACCCCGCCTGGTCCCATCCCTGACCCTGCTGGGCATCCATATGTGGGGCTAACATGGACAAAACCTTCTGGTTTCCAGTTGGGACGCCCATACAGGCCCCACATGGGCATGTTATGTGGAATACAGATTAACTGTATATTGGCGTACCAGCACCCCTGATCTAACATTAGGAAATTGTGCCCATTTGTACCCATTTCAACATATTTACATATTTTAATTACATATATTTTCATACTTCCAATCAGAATCAGGCTTTCTGTTGTTAGGTTAAAATGCACATCTGCAGGTGTGTTTTCGAACCCTAGTACATCTGAATAACAAGGTTCCAGGGTGAGGAATGGGTAAAAGGTGAGGAAACACATATAAGACATATAAGAGGAATGAGACATTACCACATTTGAATACTTCAGCAGGAATGTGACGAATACAGTGGTACATATCTTGGTGTCATACATCACAGCTGTCAGTTTTTAGGCATGAACCATGTAATAGCGGCGTCACGTGACCCAATGAAGGAAAAACACCTTTACAGTGATGTGCAATAAAGCTGCCTCGTGTTCAAGCAACTGCACAGATGGACACTGGGATGCGACTTCCGAGAGATGAAGCCATGTACTCCGAGTCTGCTCAGACTCTCGGGTCCCTGGGACATTTTTTTCCAGAGCGCTGAGTCAAGTGGGGCTGCTCTGGACGCTCTCGTGATAGTGTTAATGAATGACACCGCGTGCCATCAGTCCGCTTCACTGGATAAACCCAAACAAGAGATTAAAGGGGAAGTTGTCGGATTTTACTAACCCTCAGCATAATCTGTACTTTTGAGATGTAAACAAAGCCAGTGCGAGTGGGTTTGCTGGGAAATGGTTCATTGCAGAAAAACGCACCAACTCTGGTTTCTTTACAGTGGTATTGAATGGAACCAGGGTTCATGATGACTACAACAGACTTGAAGCCGTTTTATTTACCATCCAAACTCACCAGAGAAGCTTCATGTGTGTTGTCACCTTTATATATAATGCTGATGATGGTTAAATAGTGGGAAACCAAAGGAAACAAGCTTTTTTTGGGCCTTTCAGAGGCCTTACACTTTTCAGATGTCTGGTCCCATGTCACATACACTATATGTCCAAATGTTTATGGACAAACCTTCTGATGAATGCATTCAGCTACTTTAAGTTGTGACCATTGCTGACACAGATGTGCAAATGCACCCAAAAAGCTTGTCCAGTCCCTGTAGAGAAGTACTGCCAATAGAATAGGACTCTCTGGAGCAGATCAACATTGATGAACCTGTTAACACCATGCTGCCTAATGCCAGGCGTGGGCTAGTAGAGGGGTATGAAGCCCCCCAGTATTGAGCTGCGTTCTCTGGAATGATGGTGGTGGTCCTCCGTCCAATACTTTTGGGATACATTTGGGAGTTGAGGATGATGAAGTGGAGTGGTGCTCCAGCCAGGACCTATTGGGTGAGTTGGGGAGCTGGGGATGAGGAGGTTGGGTGGTGATCATCATCCAACAGTCCTGACCTCATTAGTGCTCTTGTTGCTGAATGCAATCAAATTCTCACAGCAATGCTCCTCCAAAATCTACAGTAGAGACAGTTAATCCAACAAAAGCAGGATCATCTCCTGCTTTTTAATACCGTTGATTTCCGAAGGATCAATGAATTAGCAGGTGTCCCAATACTTTTGTCCATCTAGTGTATTGTCTGTTAGTACTTTTTTATTATTTGTGTGAGACCCAGAGTTTGACCTACCACCCTGTCACACTCACTTGTTTCGTCTGTAAATAAAGTACTGTCGCTTTAAATTACATCACTAAGAGGAAGTGGCTTCATTTCAGCCTTTGAAGCAGTTCTGACATCCTTTTATGTTTGTTTATTTGTTTTTATCTATTGGCAACATGATACCCAATGCCAGGCGTGGGCTAGAGGGTTGTAAAGCCCCCCAGCATCCCAGTACTTATGGGATGAGTTGGGAGTTGGGGATGATGAGGTGAGGTGGGGTGTTGATCATCATCTAACATCCTAACCTCACTAACCAGCTCTTGTTGCTGAATGCAATCAAATTCCCACACCAATGCTCCTCCAAACCCTGCAGTAGAGACAGTTAAACCAACAAAATCTATTTAATAACCTTGATATCAGAAGAAGCAATGAACAAGCAGGTGTCCCAATACTTTTGTCCATCTAGTGTATTGTCTATTAGTTCCAAATAACAACCAAATACCATTTGTGTTTGCGACCGAGAGTTTGATCTACCACCCCGTCACACTCACTCGTTTCGTCTGACATCACAAAGAGGAAGTGACTTCATTTCAGCCTTTGAAGCAGTTCTGACATCCTTTTATGTTTGTTTATTTGTTGATTTTTAACCTATTGGCACCATGATGCCCAATGCCAGGAGTGGGCTAGAGGGGTATGATGAGTTGGGGATGGTGAGGTGAGGTGGGGGGTTGATCATCCAACATCCTGACCTCACTAAAAAAGCTCTTGTTGCCGAATGCAATCAAATTCTCACAGCAAACCACTCTGAACGACTTTGTTTATGCCATTTTTTATTTTATTTTTGATAAATCCATGGAAATCTAGGCCCAACTACACTCCGTTGTTTTGGGTGTTATCCTTCTCTGTGTACATTAATGTGGGGTATGACTTTGACTCATGTGGAGAATGTGGAAGGTACCCATAGCATGCATGCCAGGCATCCATCTCTGCTTACAGACCTTAGGCTTTTTTCCCTCAACCCATCCAGCAAATCCTACTTCATCCCTCCCTTACCGTGTAAGGCCACTTAATAAAGAGGAACATCTTGTGACTCTCTCTCTCTCTCTCTACATATCTCTCTCTCTCCCTCCCTCTCTCTCTCTCTCTATCTGAGAGATCCTGATCCTGGTCTGCAGGCACTGATCTGAAAACAGAAGCAAACATTGCGCAAAACACGGCCGAGCTGGGCTGGTGGAAGGGGGGGGGGGGGGGAGCACATGATGCAATTCCCAATCGTGTTGACAACAAGCTGTGGGCTGAGGGGAGGAGTGGAGGGTCACTCACTGGCCAGCAGAAGCAGGTCAGTGTAAAAGGGCTCGGTGCAGCGTCTGAAATTTAAACCCTAGTTCAGGCAGCATTGAGCCGAAGTGTCTCCAAATGCTACACTTAATGCTACAGTATATGTCCAAATGTTTGTGGACACTCCTTCTAATGAAAGCATTCAGCTATGTCCAGTTGCTTACACACATACACACACACACACACACACAGCTTGTCTAGTACATGTAGAGAAGAAGTACTGGCAGTAGAATATTAGACTCTCTGGAGCAGATAAACATCATGAAGCTATTGGCAGCATGCTGCCTAATAATGCCAGGCGTGGGCTATAGAGGGGTGTTATAAAGCCCCCCAGCAGCATTGAGCTGTGGAGCAGTGGAAGAACTGTTCTCTGGAGTGATGGTGGTGGTGGTGCTCCATCCAGTACTTATGGGATGAGTTGGGGAGCTGGGGATGAGGAGGTTGGGTGGTGATCATCATCCAACATCCTGACCTCACTAGCGCTCTTGTTGCTGAATGCAATCAAATTCTCACAGCAATGCTCCTCCAAAATCTATAGTAGAGACAGCTACTCCAATCCCTGCTTTTTAATACCCTTGATTCCCGAAGGAACAATGATTGAGCAGGTGTCCCAATACTTTTGTCCATCTAGTGTATTGTCTGTTAGTTCCCAGAGTTTGACCTACCACCCCGTCACACTCACTTGTTTTGTCTGTAAATAATGTACTGTTGCTTTAAATGACATCACAAGAGGAAGTGACTTCATTTCAGCCTTTGAAGCAGTTCTGACATCCTTTTATGTTTGTTTATTTGTGGATTTTTCATGTTAGAAAAGGCCCTGTCAAGCTCAAGCCAACCACCCTGTCACGCAACATACACTCACTATATGGACAAAAGTATTGGGACGCCTACTACGTTCATTGTTTCTTCCGAAATCAATGGTATCAAAAAGAGCTGATCCTGCTTTTGTTGGAGTAACTGTCTCTACTGTCCATGGAGGAAGACTTTCTACTAGATTTTGGAGGAGCACTGCTGCTGTGAGGATTTGATTGCATTCAGTGACAAGAGCAGAGAACACAGTTGCTGGGGGGCTTTATAACCCTCTAGCCCACGTCTGGCATTATTAGGCAGCATGGTGCCAATAGGTTCATCAGTGTTTATCTGCTCCTATTGAGAGTCCTATTCTATTGGCAGTACTTCTCTACAGGCACGAGATAAGCTGTGTGTGAGCAATGGGTGAAATTGTGGAGTGTTGTTTCATCAGCCATGCTAATTAGTGATGTAAGCAAACCAGTTGCATCTAATTAGGCTAATCCATTCACAGGCCAGTTCAGGGCCCAGTTCAGGGCCTGTGCTCCACATGGGTTCCAGTGCAAAGTGAGCAGGTAGATCCTCTCACTGATCTGCAACAGCAGTAGATGGAGGTAAAAGCTGACCCCAGGCCCACTGAATGTTTCACTGGACAGGAATGTGTTTTTCGAAATCAACAGGAGCCACACCAGGCTGACGTCTGCAGTGCAAACACCGGCCCTGATTGGCTGGGCTCTGGGGGGTGTGGTTCAAAGGCACATGTTGTGTAATGCAGTAAATGCATGTCTGAGCCATCTAACAGACAATTCACACATTAGGCTGTGATTGGCTGGGGTGTGCTGAAATCCAAGCTCAGGCATACAGCCAGTAGAATAGGACTCTCTGGAGCAGGCCTCTATTGGCACCATGCTGCTTAATGATGCCAGGCGTGGGCTAGAGGGGTATATATAAAGCCCCCCAGCATTGAGGAGCTGTGGAGCGGTGATCATGATCATCCAACATCCTGACCTCACTAACAAGCTCTTGTTGTTCAATGCAATCAAATCCTCACAGCAGCAGTGCTCCTCCAAAATGTAGTAGAAAGCCTTCCACCCTGGACAGTAGAGATAGTTACTCTGACAAAAGCAGGATCAGCTCTTTTTGGTATTCTTAATTTTGCAAGAAACGATGAATAAGCTGGTGTCCCAATACTTTTGTCAATTGAGTGTCGATAAATAGAGTGGGCTACAGGGTTGGGGGAGAGATTGAGAACGTTACTATGACAGTGAGAGTAAATCTATGTTGATATATATATATCAGTGTGTGTGTGTGTGTGTGTGTGTGTGTATGTGTGAATGATGGTGTGAACACCACTCACTACCGCTATTCTATTACATCTAGGCCGCGTTGATTTTCCAGCTCGTCAGCTACTACGTACACACGATCGAGATTTATCCCCCCCCCCAACCTTCTCCAGGAGCTTTCCTAGAGTCCGGCTCCGCAGAAACACTCCGCATCCAGGCCTTATCAAAGCTGAACCTGGCCCTGAACACCAGGCCCGCTGAAGAGCTTCCCCACGTGATCCGGACGACACGCTTCAGTATCCCACGTGCTCAATGTTCCATATGTCCAGCGTTTCCTGTTTATTAATAGGCTGTTTGCTCCTCCTTTGCAGCAGAAATAGCCTCCATCACTCCAGAGATTCCAGGTCCACCACTCCAACCCAGGCCCAATGCTGAGGGGCTTTATACCCTGGGCACAGTGGAGGCCCAATGCTTTTCTATGGAGCGTACAGGTACAAGCAGTGTGTGCCTGTGTCAGCACAAATTCGCTAGTAAGCCTTAGTGTACTGAACTTAATCATTAGAAGATTTTCGCATGCACCATATGGACAAAAAAAAAAAAAAGTATTTGGACGCCTGCTTGTACATCGTTCTTCTGAAATCGAGGGTGTTAAAAAGAGCTTAGTCTGCTTGTAGTTGTTGGAGGACATGTCTCTACTGTCCAGGGAGGAAGGCTTCTACTAGATTCTCAGAGGAGCACTGCTATGAGGATTTGATTGCATTCAGCTACGCTGATGCTGGATGATCACCAACCAACCAATCACTAGCAATGGTTGCAGCTTAAGGTAGCTGAATGCATTTATTAGAAAGGGTGTCAACAAAGGTTTGGACATATAGTGGACCTCAAATGACGTGAGGAATTAGCTGTTATCTCCAAACTGAAGCTGTTATTAGTGCACGAGGTGAAATCAGACACAAGTGCATTAGTCCTAAAGGGTACCTAAAGGGTTACACTGCGTACTGCTACAGTGTTGTTCTAGAGGCACAGTCAATATGCAAGAATGAAAGGAAATCTAGGCTATGCTTTTGTTCTCCAAGTGGAAAGAAATTTCCTCTGGCCCAGAAAACACTCCCCTGACCGAACAACCCGTTCTCAGCCTTGGTTACGTAACCTCGCTTCCTTCATCGCTGGCTGAGATCCCTTTTAGCTGGAACCTCTTTAGACATTATTATTCATGAAACCAAATGTACCAACAGGAAGGGTAAGATTGCGAGGTGCTAAAAGAAGTTGATTCTGTGATTCACTTGTTCGCTGACGTTCATCCCACATCAGTCTACCAGATCCTGTCATATAAAAACGTATAGGCCAAATGCCAATTATATCAAATCAATAATAAAAAATATATAGACTAAATGCAATTGATGTATAAGCTATTATTAAATATATAGACCAAATGTACTACATGTATAGACCAATATAAAACACGTAGAATCATTTGAATTGTAACTAAATGCATTAAATATATAGGCTAATATGAAACATATAGATGAATTACATTAAATCTATAGACTAATGTCAAATGTATAGACTAAATGCTTTAAATGTATAGACTATTAGCAAATATATAAACTAAATGCATTAAATGTATAGGCTAATTTCAAACATATAGATGAATTACATTAAATCTATAGACTAATGTCAAATGTATAGACTAAATGCTCTAAATATTTAAACTATTAGCAAATATACAGACTAAATGCATTAAATGTATAGGCTAATACAAAACATATAGATTGATTTCAGTAAATGTATAGACTAATATCAAATATACAGACTAAATGCATTAAATGAATCGGCTAATATAAAACAGATAAATTCTTTAAATGTATGGACTAATATCAAATGTATAGACTAAATGCATTAAATGAATCGGCTAATATAAAACAGATAAATTCTTTAAATGTATGGACTAATATCAAATGTATAGACTAAATGCTTTAAATATATAGACTATTAGCAAATATATAAACTAAATGCATTAAATGTATAGACTAATATAAAAGATATAGATAAATTACGTTAAATGTATAGACTACTGTCAAATGTATAGACTAAATGCTCGAAATATTTAAACTATTAGCAAATATATAAACTAAATGCATTAATTTCATTAAATGTATAAACCATTACCAAATATGATGACTAAATGTATTAAATGTATAGGCTAATATAAAACATATAGATTGATTTCATTAGATGTATAGACTAACTGCATACAGTGTATATGCTACTGTGCAGTTTGAAAGTGTTAAATGTACAGGTTAATATAAAATCAATAATAGAAATGCATTAAATGTATGATAATATAAAACGTATAGATTAAATATGTTATATGTATATGCTATATATATGATATATATATATAGGGCCCTAATAAATGTATAGATTAATTGCATTACATGTATGTGTCAGTATTAAATATACAGACTACAAGCATAACAGGTGAATATCAAATTAATAGTAAAACTGTATTTAATATAACTGTACACATGAAACACATTAAAGGTATAGACTAATCTCAAACATATAGACTAAATGTATCTAATGTAAATTGGTCCATATCAAACGGGATCGAATGGGCTCACATAGTCTGAACTGCATCAGATGTACAGACCAATATTAGTATATAGGCTAATATTAAATATATAAGCTAAATGTCCTAATGGATATACGTTTAGGCCTTGGCTGTGTTTTAATCCGTAGTGTTAGTGTGAGAGCTGGCTGAGTTACATGCCTTTAAGGCTGATAAAAGGTCGAAATGCTTCATATCTGTATAGGAATGCACTGACAGTGATGGTCTGCTCATGAACAGTGGCTTTATTAAGTTCTCTGCTGAGTGTTTAGTGGATTTTGCAGGCTGTGCTGTGTGAACACACACTGCTGAGGAACCCAGGCGTGCACAGAGGCCTAAATCAGTCCTAAATCAGCTCAAAACCAATAAACTGATAAATAAAGAAACCCTGAGCATCTGATGCAACTCCAGACCAGACTGCACTGGCCTGCAGCGCCGCGGTGACGTCATCGCTCCTCCCGCTGACGCGTCGTCCTCTCTGGTCCGGATTGGTCCGGATTGTTCCAGAAAGAAACAGAAACACACACACACACACACGCGCGCACACACACACACATGCATACACACACACACACATCTCGCACGTCCCACACGGAGGAGGGGTAGAAGGACAGGAAAGAGGCTCTTCTTGAAGGCTGGGGAGGGGAGGGGTCATCAGCCGAGAACAAAACCGCAACAAGAGACTTTTAGTGCAGTGCTGGGGGAGGTGTGTGTGTGTGTGTGTGTGTGTGTGTGTGTGTGTGTGTGTGTTTCTGTTCAGTCACTCCACTTTCCACACCATCCTCCCCCATAACAACTCTACAGCAAACTGAAAAACGTGCTGCACTGAGTGTGTGCATCTCATCTGCAGTGCTGTACATAAACCAGTGTGTTTACCTCAAATCAGTGAGTGAGTGAGAGTGTCTACCTGTAATTAACTCTATATAACATTAGAATAAACCCTTATAAACATAAAGTCAGCGGTCAGTGAGAGTGTCTACCTGTAATTAACTCTATATAATATTAGAATCAACCCAGATAAACAAAATCAGTGGTCAGTGAGAGTGTCTACCTGTAATTAACTCTATATAACATTAGAATAAACCCAAGTAAACATAAAGTCAGTGGTCAGTGAGAGTGTCTACCTGTAATTAACTCTATATAACATTAGAATCAACCCAAATACACATAAAGTCAGTGGTCAGTGAGAGTGTCTACCTGTAATTAGCTCTATATAACATTAGAATAAACCCAAGTAAACATAAAGTCAGTGGTCAGTGAGAGTGTCTACCTGTAATTAACTCTATATAACATTAGAATAAACCCAAATAAACATAAAGTCAGTGGTCAGTGAGAGTGTCTACCTGTAATTAACTTTATATAACATTAGAATAAACTCTAATAAAAGCTGCTTTGTGACGACAACAGTTGTATCAAAATAAATCAAATAAATTAGATTTATTATTATGCTGCAAATTGTATCAAGTAAAGTAACTCACAGGCCTGAAATGAAGCCACTCTGAGAGGTCAAGTTGAGACACTGAACGCTAACGTTGTTAGCTAAACATTTGGAACTTTCTGGAGCTTTTAGCCAATTCAATAGAGACTGTTTACTGTGTTTACACTGAAAGCCAGAAAGACGAAACCGAGCTGAAATCTTTTATTCATGAGGAAATTATAGCCAGCTAGCACTGAAGAAATATTTGCTGTGTCTGATTAGCTAGCATCATTTTCCAGCACCTCTCCAGTCCCGTGTGTTTATATCATGTCGTGAATTCACATTAATAAAACATTAAATCAACATCAGTCACGGCCCAAAGCAGGTGAACTCAAAGACAAAACCTGCTGACGGAATATATTTTGCTCATGGGGAAATGAATTAGCATTGATGAAATGTTTACTGTGGCTGATTAGCATCATTCTCCAGTCCCAGCTACAGGAACCATGGCCTTTTTCACATTCCCCGCAGACAACAACCCTTATCCCACATGCTTCACGTCCCAAAGGAAACAAGCACAGCAATTCACACCCATCGAGTACAGCAACAATAAATGACCTCTGTACAAATATCTGTAGACCTATATGTTGCATAACCAGCAGTCTGTAGATAAGCTGTTCACTTCAGCTCAGTTTCTGAGAAGGCCTGTGAAATGTCTCAAGGCTTCTTCAGCCAGGAGAGTCCGGTCTGCATGACTGTAGCGCCACCTGGTGGACATCAACACGATTCCTAGAAAGTCCAAAAGCTTGAAGATCCCAGCTTTTCCAGCTTTCCAGGGACCCCCCCCCCCCTCCTCATTTGCTGGACGGAAGGCTTTACACTAGATTTTGGAACATTGCTCTGAGGAGGATTGATTTGATTGCATCACTTCAACTCATCCAAGTGGTATTGGATGGATATAGCATTTAGGTCAAAATCGTGTCTCCAGACCATGGTAAGATAATGGTCTCTTGTGTCAGCCAACAAATCCATAACATTTCCATAACCATTCATGTAAGAGCTTTTAGGGAGGGAGGTTAAAAGTTTAGATTTAAGGTTAAAAATGTATGAAGTTCAGGGCCAAACTTAACCCACCCACTAGAAGTGCCGCCTGGGTGCTTTCGGACAGCGTACAAGCCTTTAAACCTCAGCACCTGATCCAGCGCAGTATTGTATCCAGACCTCCTCACACTGCGTTGTTCACTTCTACTGTGTGCTGCTATAAGCAGGCCCTGGCTTGTAGGCCCATGCTGTACCAAAGCCCTGAAGGAACAGTTTTTCATCTTACTGCACACTGATCAGCCATAACATTACAAGCTCCTTCCTAATATTGTGCTGTAACAGCTCTGAGGCCTTCACATGACTTCTGAAGATATCCTGTGGTATTTGGCACCAAGACATTACCAGCAGATCCTTTAAGTGGGTAAATTGTGAGGTGGGGCCTCCATGCCTTGGTGAGCCTTGGACGCTCATGGCCCTGTTGCTGGGTCACCGGTTTGTTGCCTTGGGGCACTTTTGTAGGTACCTTTGTACCAAATCTAAGATAAATGTCTAAAAATGTACCACAAATTTATAGAAATTACTGAAAAATGGAATTTTTTTGGATGTCAGTCGATTGCATGCACTTTAAAAATGAAAAATGACATCATTTCCATGTGTCTGACTGACATCACTGTACATTCTAAGCATTGCTTGGCATTTATTTCTGTGTATGGGTGTGCTTTCCTGTACACTCGGCTGGAAAGAAGGATGCTAAAAATGGGCCTTTAAGCATCCAATGCCACAGAAGAACCACTTCCCAGATGATGTCATTCTGATACTAATACCTATAATACTAATAAATATAAGCTAGACATATCCAGAGCCTTTCACAGACCCAAGGTTGCTTTGCAATTGCCTTGAAAAAGTGGTAGTCGAGGAATGGAGGTGTTCTGAGAAAAAAGGTGAGGATGGAAACAGGGATGACAGACAGACGGGGTAGCAGCAATCCTAATTACCTGTTGGAGCTCAACCAGTAATTAAGCTCCTGAATACAGTACTGAAGAGTGTGAAGTGTGAAAATGGGTTTGATGATAAGGAAAACGTGAGCATGTCGTCAGCATAACAATGAAATCTGGCGGATAATGTCTTCAAGGGGCGGGATAGAGATGACTTAAAAAAAAAACTGCAGGGGACCTAGAACAGAGCCTTGGGGAATACCCTGATTAACATGAGCAGTATTTGACTTCCTAAAAGAAAGGTATTGACACCTATTTGATGATAAGGAAAATGTGAGCATGTCTTCAGTATACCAATGAGGTGGGTGGTTGGTGCGGCGCAACAGGTAACACCACTACCTGCCCCTGAGCTACCACACCATGTTGGAGACTGGGGTTCGATACCCGGTCTGGGTGACTATGCGGCGCTACACCAATAAGAGTCCTTGGGCAAGAGCCCTAACACTACATTGGCCCACTTCTGTAATAAGAGTTACCATGTAAGTCGCTCTGGTAATGGCAGTGGTGGCTCATAGGGGCAGTGGTGGCTCAGCGGTTAGAGCGCCAAGATATCGATAACAGGGTTGTGGGTTCGATTCCCGGGCTTGGCAAGCTGCCACTGTTGGGCCCTTGAGCAAGGCCCTTTACCCTCTCTGCTCCCCGGGCGCTGGAGTTGGCTGCCCACCGCTCTGGGTGTGTGTGTGTGTACTCACTGCCCCTAACACATGTGTGTGTGTGAGTGTGTGTTCACTACCAGATGGGTTAAATGCGGAGGACACATTTCGCTGTACAGTCCACACTGTACAGTGACAAATACGTGCACCTTTACCTTTAATGAAATCTGGTGAATAATGTCTTCGAGGGGTGGGATAGAGATGATAAAAAAAAAAACTCAGGAGACCTAGAACAGAGCCTTGGGGAATACCCTGATTAACAGAATCGGTATTTGACTTCCTAAAAGAAAGGAATTGACACCTATTTGTTAAAGAGCATCTAGAGACGTGAGAGTGTGAAGAACCTTAACATCAATGGATTTGATGCTTCTTTAGACCTTTAGAAGGTTCGTCACGCTCACACCTTTCTTTGTAACAGAGCGAAATGGGTTTAAGAACTGACCTCCTGCTGCAGCCGAGTCGAAAATACATTTCACTCTACTTTAAAAAGGCGGGCGGCATGGTTGCTCAACAGGGCGCTGTTGACATGACGAAACTGAGAAACGGTCGTCTCCAAAGCTGCTTTCTGACAAAATGGCATGAATGTGTTGAAAGATAGGGGAAGCAGAATATGTCAGAATATGTTTAATGTCTCGAACACATACATAAATATCCACAAATATAATCTGTATGCTTTAGACAGTTAAAACGGCTAAAAAAATTGGATTACAGGAATGTTTTGGAATTAAATGAGGGGCAAAATGACTTCTAATACTGAGTTCTAATAAAAAATATCCTCCCACAGATTGAAGAGAGCAGTGGAAATGTACATGCTTCCCGCTAAATAGAACATTCAGTTACTTTCAAAGTGTATAAAAATAAAGTCTTTGACATTTTTTGCGGTTCTCTTTGCTTCTCTTTACATGATTCTTTCTCAAATCGTTGATTTAGGTGGTCCCGCTGATCTGCGTGGAATGTGGAACCAGCCGAAAGTGCTCCCGTGATTCAGTGGCACACCCTTGCCGTCATCTCTTTCTGTTTGGACACAAGAGAAAAGCAAAGGGTGGTCAGTCTGGTCAGCATCAGAGATGCAAACACAAGCAGGTGGTTTGACAGTGTGCAAACAGACAGTATGTTGACATTAAACACGTCCTGACCCTAAAAAGCTCCACTAATCAGCCATAACATTAGAACCACCAACAGCTGGAGCGAATAACACTGATGATCTGGCTCCAGTGGCCTCATCTGTCAAGGGGTGGATACAGCACATTAGGCAGCGGGTGAACAGTTAGTTCTTGAAGGTGATGGAGGTCAGCCCTGGACTTTAACCAGGTCAGAACATCTCCAATACGTCAGGCAGGGTTTTGTGGAGTGTTCCCGCTACCAAAAAGTCGTAAACTCCCGACAGGGTAATGGGCAACCGAGGCTCACTGATGCTCATGGAGGCCCCACCTCACAACCTATAGGACTTAACGGACCTGCAGCTAATGTCTTGGTTGGTACCAGATACCACAGGACACCTTTAGACTTCATGTCTTGACGAGTCAGAGCTGTTTGGGAGGCAATTGCACAGTATACAGGTAGTTTTAATGTAATGGCTGATCAATGTATGCTGACTGACTGGAAATGTGCCATATAAATAATATAAATAAAAATGATTATCGATACACTTATCATCCATGGCAGAATAGATACTCTCCTGTGGCTGAATACAATCAAATCCTGTGTTCCTTAATTTAAGATTAAGCCTTCCGAGACGAGTAGAGGCTGTTACTACAGCAATACTGTTGATTTCAGGAAAAAAACAGGTGTCCACACACTTTTGGACACATGGTGTAAATTGGCTCTACACAGTTGCTCTCTAAGGGGAGGTAAATTGAGAGACGAAGCTGCCGATGTTCATTAAATGCATCACCTTCTTTCTCGTTTCAGTGCAGTTCTGCCGTCGGCACCCTCGAAAACACAGGTCTGAGCAACAACACTTTGGACAAAAGTATTGGGACACCTGCTTTTTCATCGTTTCTGCTGAAATCAAAGGTATTAAAAATAGTTTGTCCTGCTTCTGTTGGAGTAACTCTCTCTACTGTCCTACTAGATACTGGAGGGAAAGAAGTTTAATGAGGTCAGGATGTTGGTTGAGCAACACTTCAACTCATCCCAGAAATAGTAGACCTCTAGCCCATGCCTGGCATCAGGCAGCATGGTGCCAATAGGTTCATATTTTTTTAGCTGCTCCAGGGAGTCCAATTCTACTGTCAGTACTTCTCTACAGTGACTATAGACATGCACATCCGTGTCAGCAATGGGTGCAACTTACAGGAGCTGAATGCATTCACTGGAAGGGGTGTCCACAAACTTTTGGAATCTGACTGAATCGTATTTTCTCAGTCTCTTGCTGTTTGTTATGATGATGTATGCAGTTGTTAGGTGCTGCAACAGTGCTGATATACCCATGATGTACTCAGGAAATTACACAGTGATGTGATTCATCGCGATAATTATACAGTGCTGCCATATCGCCCGGCCCTGATGCTCACTGAGGCACAGGGGAAAGAGCTTTAGGCTTGTCTGCATCAGTAATCTGCTTGTTCAGCATCGGTGAGTGATCGGGGGAGTCAAATGTGGAGTCAGATGGCCACTGTGATCACCCTCCTCCATTAATACAAGCTGACCACTCGCAAGCAAGTCCTCTCAGTCCAAAGCGATGCCTTTATCAATGTCTTAGCTTCGCATAAAAAGCAACAGTGGAGCTCTGTGCTCTGGCCTTTACTGTAGGACCCTACAGACACTCAAACAGTAAGTCGAGTGACCAAGATGGTGGTCATGGAAGGAACATGTCCTAGGTCTACTTCTCTAATGGAAATGTATATACACCCATAATAGCGCCCTGATGTGCCTACACACACATACTCAGAATTTCCAGTGCCTCCCTCTCCCTCTCTCTCTTACTCACACAGGCACTGGGGCTGCACAACACGTCATTCCTAGAAATGCATTTCCTGAAGGAACTACAACAGTGCTTGTGTGGCAAGTACTTGTTAAGGAGTGTTCCAGGTGGTTGCTATGGTGTTGCTAGGTGGTTGCCATGGTGTTGCTAGGTGGTTGCCATGGTGTTGCTAGGTGGTTGCCATGGTGTTGCTGAGTGGGAGGTTAGCAGACATGGGTACTGAACCCACAACCATGTGATCAATAACTACCCTGGGGTCTGAAACAGTGCATTCAGAATATGTAGGAACTGTTGGACAAAAGTATTGGGACACCTGTTTATTTTTTGTTTCTTCTAAAATCAAGGATATCAAAAAGAGTTGATCCTGCTTTTGTTGGAGTAACTGTTTCTACTGTCCAGAGAAAAAGAAGGCTTTCTACTAGATTTTGGCGGAGAAGCATTGCTGTGAGGATTTGATTGCATTTAACAACAAGAGCTTATTATTAGGATGTTGGATGATCACCACCCCACCTCATCATCCCCAGCTCCCCAACTCATCCCAAAGGTACTGGATGGAGCTCCACCACCACCATCCACAGCTCAATGCTGGGGGGCTTTATACCCCTCTTTATAGCCCACGCCTGGCATTAGGCAGCATGGTGCCAATAGGGTCATTGGCACCATGCAGCTTTGCCATATTTTATCCTATTGGCAAAGCTGCTCTACAGGGACTAGACAAGCTGCTGTGTGTGTGTGTGCATTTGCATCTGTACCAACAATGGGTGTGACTTAAAGTAGCTGAAAGCATTCATTAGAAGGGGTGTCCACAAACATTTGGACATGTGTTTTTTTTTTTTATAAGATATGCAGTAGATAAATATTAGAAATATTAAAACATTCTGGGAAAACTGATGCTCATATCTAATGTATGTATTATATGTATCATCTACAGTCCTGTTCAAAAGTTTGGACACCCCTGGTCACCTTACAAGTTGATTTTCTAAGTGAAAATAATTGAACAATTTTAACAATGTAGATCTGATTTATTTAACATACTAAAAAAGTTTTGGCCTATTTTTTATGTTATCCGTTACTTTGAAATATGTCAGAATAAAAGAAAATTAAAGAAATTGTGCTCCAAAATTTGCAACAAAAAAAAAAGTATTATTATTTATTCATTTAAGTATTTTTCTGCTGATGCCTGATGCTGATTCTACTACATACACATTCATAAATGTGATATTATGGATAATTTAACATTTATTTGCAGATGTTTGACTTGAAACGATATATTAATATAAATAAAATACAGGAATTGAACTGTAAATGTTATTAAATTTAAGTTTAAGGACGCACTTTGACCCAGTTTGAGTTACCTGTCCAATCCAATCACCCTTACCGCACGTCCCCCACCAAAGACACACACACACACACACACACACACACACACACACACACACACACACTCCCACTCACCAGTGGCTCCAGCTCCTTGTGGTCTATGAGGCTGAATTCAGTAACAAAGTAGTAGAAATGCTTGTAACAGGTGTTGACATGCGCTTCTGCCCCCATGTGGCTGACGCGGTCGAAGTGGTGAATGTACACGTGCACAAAGACGCGGAACAGGCGGGACAGGATCTTCTTGGCTACTTGCATGAAGGTCTTGGGGAAGGGAGTACCTGCAGAGAGAGAGAGAGAGAGAGAGAGGCGGCTGAAAAAGAGTGAAGGAGTGAGAATGGGTGAGAGTGTCACTGAGGCCTAGAAAGTGAGAGAGAGTGAGAGTCTGCATGCTGGGTGAAACTGATGGTGAGACGGCAGAGCTAAAAACAGCAGCAGCGGCCTGAATCAGTACTTTCTGATTTAGAGATTTCAGTGTGTGTGAGATTTAATGAACGGATTGGGCAAAAACGTCCGAAAACACTCCTGACATCAGCCAAAAACAACGAAGCCCTCTTTTAGGTGACAGCACTGGTGGTCTATTTAACAGGCTTAAGAAATAATGAGCTCATTTGGCAACGTGCTGTATCATTCAAAAATAGCCAAGGGAAAATGAGCCTCCTTGGCACCTAGGCCTGCATGTTGTGGACAAGCAAAGTGTAATATATAGAGCTGCACTGATACTGATACTGTATCCGTATCGGCGCCGATACTGATACACACTTACACACAGTCTCAAGATATTAATCGCAATATTTTGTCATGTAGTAAATTTTGGGAAAGTGTAAATTTTGAAAAACTGATATCCAAATACTCTCCCATATTAAGGACAGTGATATTTACTCAAAATATGCTTTACTCATCAGATCTCCACGATACACTCATAAAAGCATATTGTGTACCACAATAACAAAAATCATCACAATTCAATAAAATATCGTCATATTGCCCAGCTCTGATTTAAAGACGTTTACGATACACTGTGATTGCCCTACAAATTTTGATCAGATTCTTAAAGACTACTATTTACTCTCCCATTCTTTACTCTCACAGCATACTGTGTATCACAGTAAGACTTAGGCCATATCCACTTTTTAAAATATCGGTAGACCACCTAAAAATAATACTAATATAATACTATATTAGTATTATTTAATACTAAAAATAATACTACTAATAAAAATGATAATATTACAGTATTACCGGGGCTTCCGTATCGTACCCTTTAAAACCATTAAACATTACTACTTTACTACTGTTTGAAATGAAATGTGCAGTTGATCCTCTATATCTTCAGACAGAATGCTGTGTATCATGACTAGGGTTGGGCGGTACTCACAGTTTACATACCGATACACCAGCTAATAATAATACCGAACTGCATTTCACGAAAAGAACCTTGCCAACTATAAAGCATGGTGGTGGGTGTATCATGCTGTGGGGTAGTGTGTGTTTTTTTTATATTAAGATATATTAAGATAATATTAAGTTTTTTTATAATATTTAAGACAAAATAACTGTGCATTAGAATTTGCTGCAAATATTGCTCAATGTTAGATTTACTATAGAGGCTGTGTTTGACCACTTCGCAATTCTCAAAAATTACGAAATGTGTGGCCAAGGGTGCCCAAACGTTTGCATAAGACTGTATGTGTTTAAGAACTAAGCATTAATAATTTTTTTAATGTTTCCACGCTGGGTGTCATGACACTGAGACCGGAGGAGGTGAATGTGGTTAAATATAAGACTGAGCATAGCTAAATGGCATAGCTAAAAACAATAGTATCGCCCTGAATCAGCCGCCCTGAGGCTTTAGGCCATGTTTATAGACAACAGTGTGTCATACAGGGTCAGAAACCACATAAACAGACTGCTAATGTTGATATACATACATAAACGGACTCATTTTGATATTTGAGTATATGCAACGGTTAATGAACTGATATCTGAAGGGAGGGAATCAGCTAAAATGAGTGCACGCCTGGAGGCTTCTAGATGATTGCACTGGTGTTAACCGGCTTAAAACTTCAGAAGCTCATCTGAAAGCATGCCTTACTGTTCAGAAATAGCCGAGGGCGTCCTTGGCAGCGATTCCTTGGCGACACTCTCACGTTTAGGTAGAGCTGGGCAATATGACGATATTTTATTGTATCGTGATACATTTTGTTATCATGATGACAATCATTGGAGGTGCTTAATAAACACTGATCAGCTGCAGGTTTCATTACTAACACTGTAATTAGACTGGTCAGATGCTGAACAGAAATCACTATTTGTGATAAATATCGTATATCATGGAAAAAAGCTTTAAATATCGTGATACAGTATTTTTACTATATCGTGCAGATAACCAGTGCTCTTAAAGAACTGACGATTTCCACACAAATCACACAAAAATCATCCCGATACGATAAAATATCGTCATATTGCCCAGCTCTAATTTAAAGACATTTTTACGATAGGTAGTGCTGGGCAATATGACGATATTTTATCGTATCGTGATACATTTTATCGTGATAACAATTACTGGAGGAGACTGTTAGTGCTTAATTAACACTGATCAGCTGCAGGTTTCATTACTAACAGTGTAATTAGACTGGTCAGATGCTGAATAGAAATCACTACTCACTATTTACTCACCCATACTTTACTCTCAAAGCATACTGTGTATCACAATAAGGCCATATCCACTTTTTAAAATATTGGTACACCACCTAAAAATAATCCTGCAGTATACAGTATTACCGGAGCTTCCGTATCTTATCCCGCCTTTTAAAACCGAAACATTATTACTGTACTACTGTTTGAAAAGAAATGTGCAGTCGATCCTCGATTCGTGATAAATATCGTGATAAATATCGTGTACTATGGAAAAAGCCTTTAAATATTGTGATATAGTATTTTTACCATTTCGTGCAGATAATCAGTGCTCTTATGATACACTCATAAAAGCATATTGTGTACCACAATAACAAAAATTATCACAATACAATAAAATATCGTCATATTGCCCAGCTCTGATTTAAAGACATTTTTACGATACCTGTGATTGCTAAAGAAATGGGGATCATTAGCGACAGATTCTTATTAGATAAAAATCTTATTAGATCTTTAGATTAGACTACTATTTACTCTCTATTTCTTTAAATATCGGTACACCACCTAAAAATATTCCTGCGGTATACAGTATTACCGGGGCTTCCGTATGTTATCCCGCCTTTTAAAACCGAAACATTATTACTGTACTACTGTTTGAAATGAAATGTGCAGTCGATCCTCGATTTGTGATAAATATTGTGATAAATATCGTGATAAATATCGTAAAAAATATATTGATAAATATCGTGATAAATATTGTGCATCGTGAAAAAAGTCTTTGAATATCATGATATAGTTTTTTTACCATATCGCTTGTGTTTTGGACCAGCATGTACGATAATATACATACTAAATCACGAGTCCAAACCAAACCCATCTCTCTCAGTCCTGTTTAACCACAGAAGTGCTGTTTCTCAACTGGGAGCCTGTATCTAGTCTACCCTTCCTCTCTAGGGAGGCCATCCAGGTGCTTGTTCAGTCCCTTGTCATCTTCAGAGCTTGACTACTGCAACTCCCTCCTGGCTGTATCTTCCTATGCGTACCATCAGGCCCAACTTCAGCTGATCCAGAATGAAGCAGCTTGATGTTAGCCATGCAACTCCTCAACCGGCATCCTCTTCACTGACCCTGACGCTGGCCTAGAAAGCCAACAATGGTAGAGGGGTCCAGCCTCTAACTATCTGATGGCAACAATCGAAGCCCAAACCATATCTAGAGCCCTCTGAGCTTCACGTACGGCTATCCAAGCTTAGATAAGTTAGCTAGCAGGCTAAACACCACAGCACAGGCCATGTTCCAGCTAACTGAGGCTCAAATCCACCTGTTTAGAGGATAAAGTCTCATATCTGAGAGCACAGTCGGGGGAACGGGGTTAGGAGTGTCTTTCAGTTGAACCT
The DNA here is from genome assembly GCF_030463535.1 of Salminus brasiliensis. Classification (NCBI taxonomy): domain Eukaryota; kingdom Metazoa; phylum Chordata; class Actinopteri; order Characiformes; family Bryconidae; genus Salminus; species Salminus brasiliensis. The sequence goes on from NC_132883.1 coordinate 3,177,655, forward strand.
AGCATGTCGCTAAACTTGCAGCTATGGTGGGCTTGTTTTCTTTCCCTCACCTGTTTTCAGAGCGTGACATCACCAATCAGTGAGCACCCACAGCACCCCCACCCTGAGACTCCAGTATACACTATATACCCTCCCAAAATACCCTCTATACTCTCCCAATATACCATCTATATTCTCACAATATACCCTCTATACTCTCCCAATATACCCTCTATACTCTCACAATATACCCACAATACCCTCCCAATATACCCTCTATACTCTCCTAATATACTCTCTATACCCTCCCAATATACCATCTATATTCTCACAATATACCATCTATACCCTCTATATTCTCACAATATACCATCTATACCCTCTATATTCTCACAATATACCATATATACCCTCCCAATATACCCTCTATACTCTCCCAATATACCCACTATACTCTCCCAATATACTCACTATACCCTCTATACCCTCCCAGTATACCCTCTATACCCTCCCAATATACCCTCTATACTCTCCTAATATACTCTCTATACCCTCCCAATATACTCACTATACCCTCTATACTCTCCTAATATACCCTCTATACCCTCCCAATATACCCTCTATACTCTCCTAATATACTCTCTATACCCTCCCAATATACTCACTATACCCTCTATACTCTCCTAATATACCCTCTATACCCTCCCAATATACCCTCTATACTCTCCCAATATACCCTCTATACTCTCACAATATACCCACAATACCCTCCCAATATACCCTCAATACCCTCCCAATATACCCACTATACTCTCCTAAAATACCCTCTACATCCTCTATACTCTCTTTGCGTTACGCCCAAAAAAACACCTTTCATTAAGAGACTCAGTACATGACTTTTGTGCGTTTCGAGCCGTGCAGGGCGAACTTTCCACGTTGTTACCATAGCAACGACACACAGACACACCCCCTAAATCAAGCTATTGCTAAAATAGGGCCCTATGTGTTATTTAAGTACCATTTAATAAAGATGTGAATTTGAAAGTCATTTCTTTGGGTGAAGCTCATGAACTCTGAAAAGTAGCTCATGCTACTTTTTTAACGGTACATTAATTTTATTAATGTATGTAACTGTTTTAGGACGGCCTAGACGCAACAGTGTGAGTGCTATATTGCACCGTGGCGTGTCAGAGCTTATGAACTGTGTACGGAAACAGAACTGCAGATACAGCACCACAATGACCGCAGCACTCGCTTCCAGCTGACCAAACGAGAGCGTCTTCAGCGTACCTTTTCTATGCACTGTTGCTGGGTGAAGTCCTCTCACGCTGCAGCCCTAAACACCGACCTGCCTCTCTAACAGCAACACTTCACCAAGCCTGTTGAGGTTCCTGCCATCCTTAGACACATTAGACACTGTAGCATTAATCATCAGCTCCAGGCCACCTCACAGGCCATTTTCGTCATCACCCTGTGACTTCCTCTTTGCTTTCACGCTAAACAGGACGTCTGCTGTGAGAACCATGATTACTAAAACCACACAGTAAAAATCCCCACTGCTGTATTCAGAGCTGCTGGGTTAAGCCCACCCCCAAAGGGTTGTAATAAACACTACATGTCCAAATATTTGTGGACACCCCTTCTAATGAATGCATTCGGCTACGTTAATGCACACATATACAGCTAATCTACACTGTGTGCAGAATTATTAGGCAAATGAGTATTTTGATCACATCATCCTTTTTATACATGTTGTCCTACTCCAAGCTCTATAGGGTTGAAAGCTAACTACCAATCAAGTAAATCAGGTGATGTGCGTCTCTGTAATGAGAAGGGGTGTGGTCTAATGACATCAACACCCTATATAAGGTGTGCTTAATTATTAGGCAACTTCCTTTCCTTTGGCAAAATGGGTCAGAAGAGAGATTTGACGGACTCTGAAAAGTCAAAAATTGTGAGATGTCTTGCAGAGGGATGCAGCAGTCTTAAAATTGCCAAACTTTTGAAGCATGATCACCGAACAATCGAGCGTTTCATGGCAAATAGCCAACAGGGTCGCAAGAAACGTGTTGGAAAAAAAGGTGCAAAATAACTGCCCATGAATTGAGGAAAACCAAGCGTGAAGCTGCCAAGATGCCATTTGCCACCAGTTTTGCCCTATTTCAGAGCTGCAACGTTACTGGAGCATCAAAAAGCACAAGGTGTGCGATACTCAGGGACATGGCCAAGGTAAGGAAGGCTGAAAAACGACCACCTTTGAACAAGAAACATCAGATAAAATGTCCAGACTGGGCCAAGAAATATCTTAAGACTGATTTAAGGTTTTATGTACTGATGAAATGTGAGTGACTCTTGATGGGGCAGATGGATGGGGCCCGAGGCTGGATCAGTAAAGGGCAGAGAGCTCCATTCTGACTCAGACGCCAGCAAGGTGGAGATGGGGTACTGGTATGGGCTGGTATCATCAAAGATGAACTTGTGGGACCTTTTCGGGTTGAGGATGGAGTGAAGCTCAACTCCCAGACCTACTGCCAGTTTCTGGAAGACACCTTCTTCAAGCAGTGGTACAGAAAGAAGTCGGTATCGTTCAAGAAGACCATGATTTTCATGCAGGACAATGCTCCATCACATGCATCCAAATACTCCACAGCCTGGCTGGCCAGTAAGGGTCTAAAAGAAGGAAAAATGACATGGCCCCCTTGTTCACCTGATCTGAACCCCATAGAGAACCTGTGGTCCCTCATAAAATGTGAGATCTACAGGGAGAGAAAACAGTACACCTCTCTGAACAGCGTCTGGGAGGCTGTGGTGTCTGCTGCACGCAATGCTGATCGTAAACAGATATGTTCCTAACATAGCCAAATCTAAAAAACCCACTCCAGCTTCCAAAAATATTAAGCTTTGATATTTATGAGTCTTTTGGGTTGATTGAGAACGTAGTTGTTGTTCAATAATAAAAAGAATCCTCTCAAATACAACTTGCCTAATAATTCTGCACACACTGTAGTTCCTGTAGAGAAGTACTGCCAAAAGAATAGGTCTCCCTGGAGCAGATCAACATGATGACCCTATTGGCCTCATGCTGCCTAATGCCAGGCGTGGGCTTATAGAGGGGGATAAAGCCCCCCAGCACTGAGCTGTGGAGCAGTGGAAGAACTGTGTTCTCTGGAATAATGGTGGTGGTGGTGCCCCATCTTGTACTTTGATGGGATGAGTTGGAGAGTGATGATGATGAGGAGGTGGGATGGCCATCATCCAACATCCTGTACCATTCTCGTTGCTGAATGCAATCAATCAAATCCTCACAGCAATGCTCCTCCAAAATCTAGCAGAAAGCCTTCCTCCCTGGACAGTAGAGACAGTTACTCCAACAAAAGCAGGATCAGCTCTTTTTAAATACCCTTGATTTCAGAAGAAACAATGAATGAGCAGTGTCCCAAAACTTTTGTCCACAGAGCGTATGTGCGCTATTGCTGTGATGTGACGGTCCCCATCAGCAGAGACACTGCGGTGAAGACAGACGTCTCTCTCTCATAATGAGACAGAGATCGGACAGCAGTGTGACCCTCAGTGTGCAAATGCTTCTTCTTTACACATAAATGGACAAAAGTATTGGGACACCTGCTTATTCACTGTTTCTTTGTAAATCAACTGTATTAAAAAGTGCTAATCCGGCTTTTGTTGGAGTAACTGTCTCTACTTTCCAGAGAAGAAGGCTTTCCACACAGTTCCAATGCTGGGGGGGTGGGGACTTCCCCCCCCCTCGTCTAGCCCACGCCTGGCATCAGGCAGCATGATGCCAATAGGTTCATCATGTTTATCTGCTCCAGAGAGCCCTATTCTATTGGCGGTATCTCTCTACAGGAACTAGACAAGCTGTGTATGTGTGTGTGTGCATTTGCACGTCTGTGTCAGCAATGGGTGCGACTTAAAGTAGCAAAAAGCACTCATCATTAGGGGTGTCCATAAATATTTGGACATTTCTTGGGATTTCTGTTACCTGTATCACTACACAGTCTAGGCTCCGGATTCTCCAGTGTAGGCACAAGTGATCAGGGACCTTTTCTGTTATAACAGTGCTTATAACAGTGCTTATAACAGTGCCTTAGTGCTCCTTATTGTCTAATGTATGAGCAGTGATTAGGGGTCATTGCCAAGACAGTGAAAGACTGTCTCTGTGTGGTTTATAAATAGCAAATTGATGAAGATTTCATTAAGCCTGCCCTACGGAGAGAGGAAGGCACTCGACGAAAGGTTCCAAGGCATTTAGATCCCATGGTGAACTCCACGACCCGCTCTGAAAGTCGACCCTCTGAGGCCTGTAAGGGCAGGGGGGGCTCCAGGTTTAGGGTGCTGATGGGAGAAAGCCAAAAAGAGCTTGCTTCTTCTTTTAGCCCTGTTGAATTTGACAGTCTTTCCGAGCGCAGAACGACATCCGGCAGATATATTTACCTAAGCTGAGTTATATTTACTTCAGAGCAGCTCTGGCCGAGTTAAGTTTACTTTCAGTAGAGCCGCAGTCAGCTGCGATGGGTGTCAATCAGCAGGGCTGGACTCTTTAGACTTTGCGTGCTACTTGAATGAAGAGTAGTAGACAGCTGCACTGCGGCGTTTTCCTTAGTGATCTGCAGCTCAGAATAGTCCTGTGGTGCATCCCTTAACCCACAGACATTAAAAGAGATGCCTTTTCCTCTACACTATCTAAGAATGACGACACAATTGTTAAGGATAGCGCTATACCTCTGGTTCTGTTTGGACTGGGATACCAATAACGGATGATTATTTAAAAAAAAAAAGGCTCTCGGCCCAGTGCATCTTCTTAAATTGACTTTATAGATTTTCACTCAAAAAGAGCATCTAAACCTCAATGCTTAAACTACACATGTCCAAAAGTTTGTGGACACCCTTTCTAATGAATGTATTCTGCTGGCATTTACGTGCAAGTGCACTCAGAGCTTGCCTAGTCCCTGTGAAGAAAGTCCTGCCAGTGGAATTGGACTCTCTGGAGCAGATAAACCTGATGAACCTACTGGCACTGTGCCTAATGCTGCCAGGCGTGGGCTAGTAGAGGGGTATATAAAGCCCCCCAAGCATTGAGCTGTGGAGCAGTGGGAGAACTGTGCTCTCTGGAATGATGGTTGGTAGTGCTCCATCCAATACTTTTTGGACAACTGAGGAGTTGGGGATAATGAGGTGTGGTGGTGATCATTCAACATCCTTCCCTAACTAACTGACCCTACTCTACTCTTGTCGCTGAATGCAATCAAATCCTCACTGCTCCTCCAAAATCTAGTGGAATGCCAGCCTCCGTGGACAGCAGAGACAGTTCCTCCAACAAAAGCAGAATGATTTTTTTTTTTAAAGCCTTGATTTTAGAATTAACAATGTGCGATCAGGTGTCCAAATACTTTTGCCCATACAGTAAAATACATTATTACACAGAGCTGGATGCTTACCAACGTTAGTGGGGAAGATGTGCTCGTTGTTGATCTGTACCTCGATCCAGTCCATCAGCAGACTCATGTACTTTGGGGCGGACAGCGCCGTGGGCCGCTTGAACTTGTGCTCGTCCTGCCAGCGGTACTCGTACTTGGGCCCGCCGGACATGACGGGGCAGCTCTGGTCCGTGCAGGAGTCGCTGATGGTGCCGTAGATGAGGTTGATGCGGTTGAAGAAGTCGACCACGTGCACGGCCACCCAGTCGTTCAGGTCTTCGCCGTGCGGCAGCTGCACGGCCAGCTTCAGGTCCAGGCCGGCGTTCAGGGACGCCTGGGCCTTCTTGTGCAGCTCGAAGCGCTGGGTCCCCGGTTCGAACTTCCGCTTGGGCCGGAACGTTCTGTCTTTGTTGAAGACTTGCTTCAGGGCCAGGGACATGGTCAGCTTAGGTCTAGCTCTGGCGTATCAGACGATGAAGCAGATGAAGGACACGGGTCACAGACAGCTGTGGGGATGCAGACTCGGGGAGAACAGATGCTGTGGGGCGAGAGAGAGAGAGAGAGAGAGAGAGAGAGAGAGAGGGGGTCCATTGTGATTTGGGAAAGGCTGGTTTGACTTGACGTGTAAAGATGAGAAATGACCAAACTAACCACTCTAATAGCTTTGGAAGGGGGTTTTGGAGGGGATTACTCCTTTATGATCAGGGAGGGGTTGGTACCTGCTCTAGTAGGGAATAGAGAAGTAAAGATATTACATTATATATAATTATTTCTAATTAATAATTCTAATTTAACAGGTTATATTAACTGTTATACAGCTGATTATATCAATTTCATACATTTTTTGATGATATTTGCTGTAATTAGCTGACACTGTGTTGTTACTGGAGGCTTGTGTTAGGAATTATCCGTTCCACCTTAAATGGAGCAGCAGTTGCATTCTGGCCGCTAAGCGGCCAGAATGCAACTGCTGCTCCATTTAAGGTGGAACGGATAATTCCTAAACCAACCTGGCAAAGCGTGTTACATGCAACAAAAAAAGTGTGCCAAAAGTAGTGCCAAAAAAAGCTCAAATTAAATCCGTTTGCTTCCACAGGATTAAAAAGCACTTAAATCGACATTATAACCTAAAAATGTGGAAAATACACCACCCAAAACCACCCCTACGACATCCTGCCACTTCAAACAAACTTACCGAAGAGATCCGGAGTTTTCTTCTTCCGTCCTGATGAGAAGCACCGTTTTCTGCCGACGTTAAAGCTAAAATATCCTCAATAAACCCCTGTTTTTTGTTCCTAAGCTACATTATGTGTCCAATTCAGGTCCTATGGCGTAATTATTAGCACACTAACACTTATTAAGCTTATAGTTGGTGTGGAAAGTACACAGCAAGCCCCTCCCTGCCGAGCAAAGTACAGTACACTTCCTCTCCTGCAGAGGAGCTAGGCCTACAGTCCACATCCACCACACATCCAGCTCACATCCACCACACATCCAGCACAGCTTCTGAACCTCCTAAAAAAAAAAAAAGGTTAAATGGGGGCAAGTCCAGCTCCTGGGGTGTTAAGAAGCTCATGTTGGATGGCTTGGCTTGGATTACTTCGCTGCGGTGGTGAATGCAGCCAGGCCTCTCCAATGTTACCGGTCATCTACTGTCCCACGTCGCTAGTGGCCTACACGTGTCTTTCCAGGCTTGTAGATATAGTCAAGGCACTAGAACTATAGTAAGGACAGGGTTGTGGGTTCGATAGCCGGGCTCGGCCGTCTTGAGCAAGGCCCTAAGGCCCTCCTGCTCCCCAATGCTGCCCACTGCTCCGGGCATGTATGTTCAGTGTTACTGTATGTGTGTTGGGTTAAAGGCAGGGGCCAAATTACATGATTTATGAGTTTTCTTCTTCCGTCCTGATGAGAAGCACCGTTTTCTGCCGACGTTAAAGCTAAAATATCCTAAATAAACCCCTGTTTTTTGTTCCTAAGCGACATCATGTGTTCAATTCAGGTCCTATGGCGTAATTATTAGCACACTAACACTTATTAAGCTTATAGTTGGTGTGGAAAGTACACAGCAAGCCCCTCCCTGCCGAGCAAAGTGCAATACACTTCCTCTCCTGCAGAGGAGCTAGGCCTACAGTCCACATCCACCACACATCCAGCTCACATCCACCACACATCCAGCACACATCCAGCTCACATCCAGCTCACATCCAGTCCACATCCACCACACATCCAGCACAGCTTCTGAACCTCCTAAAAAAAAAAAAAGGTTAAATGGGGGCAAGTCCAGCTCCTGGGGTGTTAAGAAGCTCATGTTGGATGGCTTGGCTTGGATTACTTCGCTGCGGTGGTGAATGCAGCCAGGCCTCTCCAATGTTACCGGTCATTTACTGTCCCACGTCTTTAATGGCCTACACGTGTCTTTCCAGGCTCGTAGATATAGTCAAAGCACTAGAACTATAGTAAGGACAGGGTTGTGGGTTCGATAGCCGGGCTCGGCCGTCTTGAGCAAGGCCCTAAGGCCCTCCTGCTCCCCAATGCTGCCCACTGCTCCAGGCATGTATGTTCAGTGTTACTGTATGTGTGTTGGGTTAAAGGCAGGGGCCAAATTACATGATTTATGAGTTTTCTTCTTCCGTCCTGATGAGAAGCACCGTTTTCTGCCGACGTTAAAGCTAAAATATCCTAAATAAACCCCTGTTTTTTGTTCCTAAGCGACATCATGTGTTCAATTCAGGTCCTATGGCGTAATTATTAGCACACTAACACTTATTAAGCTTATAGTTGGTGTGGAAAGTACACAGCAAGCCCCTCCCTGCCGAGCAAAGTGCAATACACTTCCTCTCCTGCAGAGGAGCTAGGCCTACAGTCCACATCCACCACACATCCACCACACATCCAGCTCACATCCACCACACATCCAGCTCACATCCACCACACATCCAGCTCACATCCACCACACATCCAGCACACATCCAGCACAGCTTCTGAACCTCCTAAAAAAAAAAAAGGTTAAATGGGGGCAAGTCCAGCTCCTGGGGTGTTAAGAAGCTCATGTTGGATGGCTTGGCTTGGATTATTTCGCTGCGGTGGTGAATGCAGCCAGGCCTCTCCAATGTTACCGGTCATTTACTGTCCCACGTCTTTAGTGGCCTACACGTGTCTTTCCAGGCTTGTAGATATAGTCAAGGCACTAGAACTATAGTAAGGACAGGGTTGTGGGTTCGATAGCCGGGCTCGGCCGTCTTGAGCAAGGCCCTAAGGCCCTCCTGCTCCCCAATGCTGCCCACTGCTCCGGGCATGTATGTTCAGTGTTACTGTATGTGTGTTGGGTTAAAGGCAGGGACCAAATTACATGATTTATGATAGTGAAATATAAGGTTTTTGCTTTTTTGGGAAATGTAGGCCCTGGAAACAATGGAGTTTAAACTTCCCTGGTTGCACAGCATCACATGTTAAGCCTGAGGCTGGTTTGACTTGGCTAATGACTTGACGTGGCGCGGTGTAAATATGGGAAATTACCAAACAAGCCACTCTAATGGCTTTGGGATGGGGATTTTGGATGGAATTACTCATTTAGGATCAGTGAGGCGTTGGTATCTGGTCACTAATGGGGTATAGATTATATTAAAGATTATATTAAACTATTATTTTTAAGTGTTTATACAGTGTCTGAAGCACCGGGCGGCACTGTTTGCATCTTACATTGAAAGTTTCAATAATCAGTGTAATTTCCCTTTTTTATTTTCTAAGTAAGCTCAGTAATTCTCCTTAGGGAAGTAAAAATCAAGTAAAGGGCAGAGGTGTTTTTGTTGGGGGTGATTTCTGGGATAGGTACAGACAATGGGAAAAAATGGGCCTTATTCAGCAACCGTTTTTAAGAAGAAATGTCTTCGTACAACCCACTTACTCACTCTCTATTCTTCTATTTTCTGATTTGGGATGTATTCAGTTATCAAGGAATGATAGGATCTATCATTATGAGAGAAGAGCTGTGAACAATTCTGCTCTTTTAGAAACACACCATGAATCTGACCATTAGGATTTTTCTCGGGAACACAATTTAAGAGAATGCTTGGGAGGATATTGGTGAATGAGGCCCATTGTCACGAAACAAATAGCAAGAGAGAAAAGAGGAGAGTGACAGACAAATGAGTGTTGTAGAAGAAGATTCAATGGCAGGTTTTAATTTCTAAATGAACAAAAGCGAATCAACAACAACAAAAACAACAAAAACATCAACAAAACAATAAACAGGCTTTAAGGATTGCCTACGAGTTGCTGTGGTGTTTTTGGTGGCTGCTAAGGTGTTTTAGTGGCTGCTAAGGTGTCTAAGGTGGTTGCCGCTTAGTGTTTGCTATTGTATTTGAAGTGCGAAGATGCTTAGGTGTTTTTTGGTGGATGCTAGGGTGGTTGCCATGGTATTTCGAAATGAACCAAAGCAACTAAAAACATCAACAAAACAATAAACAGGCTTTAAGGATTGCCTATGAGTTGCTGTGGTGTTTTTGGTGGCTGCCATGGTGTTTTAGTGGCTGCTAAGGTGTCTAAGGTGGTTGCCGCTTAGTGTTTGCTATTGTATTTGAAGTGCGAAGATGCTTAGGTGTTTCTTGGTGGATGCTAGGGTGGTTGCCATGGTATTTCGAAATGAACAAAAGCGACTAAAAACATCAACAAAACAATAAACAGGCTTTAAGGATTGCCTACGAGTTGCTGTGGTGTTTTTGGTGGCTGCTATGGTGTTTTTAGTGGCTGCTAAGGTGTCTAAGGTGGTTGCCGCTTAGTGTTTGCTATTGTATTTGAAGTGCGAAGATGCTTAGGTGTTTCTTGGTGGATGCTAGGGTGGTTGCCATGGTATTTCAGATGGTTGCTGATGTATTCCTACTGGTTGCTGTAGTAGTTGCTAGGGTATTACAAGTGGGGCAGCGGTGGCTCAGTGGTTAGAGCACCAGGCTACTGATGATGGGATTGTGGGTTCAATACCAAAGTTCTTTAAGCTCCAGACTTGAGTAGAAGTACTAAAGTACTCAACAGTTTTGGTACTTTAAGTACTGCAAGTAGTTTAGTATTCTAAATTGTACTGCTTAAGTACTGAAAGTAAAAGTACAGTACTGGGTTCTGTAGTTCTTACAGAAAGCAGTCAGAAGTTTGGGTATCAGTGTTTATATCAGTTCAGATGCTCAGACTTAAGGCCAGTCTCAGTTCCTCTGGCTGTAGTAGAAGGACAGGACTGTAGAAGACACACGAGTCCTCAGTTCACTCTCTAAACAAACTCGCCCAAAAGAGAGAGAGAGCTGAGCAGACCTGACTCGACCCGCCACATACAAGAGTTTCATCTGTAAAACCAGTGAGGGTAGCAGCTCAAACCCCTGAGCTTCACTCTCTGTAAACTCAACTACAGCTGAAAGATCTCAGGCCATTCGGCACATACGAGTATTTGCAGGAGGTGAAGATGCAGGTGTTTCTTCTGAAGATAAACTAACAGAGCTCTAGTGTTAGTGTCCTCACTGCAGCATGCTCCCTCACGGCCTGATCGCCTGTTCTGCTCAATGCTGAGGCGGCTTCATCGAACCCGGTGACAGCGCCATCTAGTGCTCTGGAGGATGTAACGTCTATACATCTCTGGTGCTCACTGTATCACTACTGTGTATGTCCACTGCATGGCTGGGTTAAAGGTCAAGGCCAAAGTCCACCTATGTCCAACACAAATGATAAATGTGGTTGTCTTTGGTTGCTATGGGAAAAGGGTAGAAAGGGTGCACAAAGCTTTCTACCCCATTCATTCCTTTGGGAAACAATTCCGAAGAAAATCTGATGCACGGAAACAGTAAGTCTGATCATAAAAGCTGAATACAGGCCCGAATCAGACCCAACAATCTGGAGCTGGAACAGTGTCGATATCTCGGAAACTGCAGGATGAGCTGGCCGACTAAAGTATGAAACAATAGGAGATAAAAAAGGGGAAGGATGTAAGTTGGGTAAGGAGAGATAGGTACAGGGAGAAAAAACACATCTATTGATTAGATCAGAGGGCAGGGCAGTCGAGTTTCTGAAGAAAAACGTCTGGTCTAGTTTGAGGAAGAGCATTGGCTCACAGAGCCACAGTGAGGCCTTTGGGGAACGGGGTGGTTTCCAGTTCAGCAGTGTTGTAGCAAGGAAGGAGAACAAAAAACAGGGCCTCTTAAATCCTCTAATACTGGAATTTGGGCCAGAACCCATGAATTAGCTTGACAGAGACCTCTTTAACTGTAGTAGTTAAGAAGAGAGGCTTTGTATGTAAATTAAACAAACAAAAGTTTGTGGACACCTCTCCTCTGATCAAGGTTAGATAAATTAACCATGTTATCGTCCTTTACTGAAATGACTGCCTCTACTCTTCTGGCAAGGCTAGATACTATACCACACTATGCTATGCTACATTCCTGAGCATTGCTGTGAGGATTTGCCTGCATTCTGCCACAGTGAGATCAGGTACTGATGTTGGATGATTAGTTCTGCTACTCCAACTCATCCATAAAGTATTGGATGGAGCTCGATCACTCTAGAGAACCTTAATGTTGGGTGGAGTGTGGTGGTGGTGGTGGTGGTGGTGGTGGGGGGGGGGGGGGTATTTATTAAAAACACCTACCATATACTTCAACTCACTGGCCACTTTATTAGAAACCCTTACCTTCTACTTCAACCCCATGGCCACTTTATTAGAAACCATTACCTTCTACTTTAATTCAATGGCCACTTTATTAGAAACCCTTACCTTCTACTTCAACTCCATGGCCACTTTATTAGAAACCCTTACCTTCTACTTCAACTCCATGGCCACTTTATTAGAAACCCTTACCTTCTATGTTAACTCCATGGCCACTTTATTAGAAACCCCTACCTTCTACTTCAACTCCATGGCCACTTTATTAGAAACCCCTACCTTATACTTCAACTCCATGGCCACTTTATTAGAAACCCCTACCTTCTACTTCAACTCCATGGCCACTTTATTAGAAACCCCTACCTTCTACTTCAACTCCATGGCCACTTTATTAGAAACCCTTACCTTCTACTTCAACTCCATGGCCACTTTATTAGAAACCCCTACCTTCTACTTCAATTCCATGGCCACTTTATTAGAAACCCTTACCTTCTATGTTAACTCCATGGCCACTTTATTAGAAACCATTACCTTCTACTTTAATTCCATGGCCACTTTATTAGAAACCCCTACCTTCTACTTCAACTCCATGGCCACTTTATTAGAAACCATTACCTTCTACTTTAATTCCATGGCCACTTTATTAGAAACCCCTACCTTCTACTTCAACTCCATGGCCACTTTATTAGAAACCCTCACCTTCTATGTTAACTCCATGGCCACTTTATTAGAAACCATTACCTTCTACTTTAATTCCGTGGCCACTTTATTAGAAACCCCTACCTTCTACTTCAACTCCATGGCCACTTTATTAGAAACCGTTACCTTCTATGTTAACTCCATGGCCACTTTATTAGAAACACCTACCTTCTACTTCAACTCCATGGCCACTTTATTAGAAACCCCTATCTTCTACTTCAACTCCATGGCCACTTTATTAGAAACCCCTACCTTCTACTTCAACTCCATGGCCACTTTATTAGAAACCCTTACCTTATACCCCAGGGTATCCCCAGGGTTTCCCATGACCCTGTTGCCAGCTCACCGGTTGTCCTTCCTTGGAGCACTTTTGGTAGGGACTGACCGCCGCATACCGGAAACCTGAAAACCCTCCACAAGACCTGCCTGAGGCCTTTTGGGATCTTCTGGCCCAGTCAGTCGTCTAGAACATCACAATTTGGTTCTAGGCGGCTTCTAGACGTTTCTAGACGTTTGTTTTGTATCCTCTGCCTAATTGGACGCAGAAGTCTGGGTGTCATGGCCTAGCTGTGTAGTAAAAGACGGCACACACGCTGTATTGATTGATTGTTTATTATAATTGATGGTTTATTGTATATATGCATGAGAACTTTACAAAATACAATGGAAATTCAACCTGAAGCATTAAATATTGAGAGTATTCAGAGAGAACTAAAAAAGCAACTTGGATCAGAACCTCTAGCCTTAACACCTTAACGCCATCATAGTTAAAAAATTCTGTAAAAACCCAAAGGTGCAAAGACACGCAAAAGCAAGCGTAAGACGTTCATTCTCGAAAAGGAAAACTTGCTTAACTTGCATCACTACTTCAGACAGGATGTGACTATTTTTCTTGGAGTACTTCAGCACAGCAGGTCCTGCAGGAGGGCCACACGCCTAAATGTTCCCAATTCCAGTCCTTGTCCTTCATACCAGATTCACAGCAGGTTGTTCTCATCCCCTGAACTTCACTGAGCCAGGCGTGAAACACCCGGCTCTGCAGGGCATGTTCTTCAGGGCTGGCTCTGAGGGTCCGGAGATGTGTCGTCTTCTGCTTTTGCCCCAGCGTCAGCCTTTTTAGAAATGGAGTAATAGTAGTTCCTTATTTTCTCCTCCACTACTGCAAAGCATGGCCTCTCCTCATACCTGGGAATGGTACACACAATGCAACATTAGGCACAAGGTAAGGGTTTCTAATAAAGTGGCCAGTGAATTGAAGCACATGGTAGGTGTTTCTAATAAAGTGGCCAGTGAATTGAAGCACATGATAAGTGTTTCTAATAAAGTGGCCAATGAGTTGAAGTATAAGATAAGGGTTTCTAATAAAGTGGCCAGTGAATTGAAGCACATGGTAGGTGTTTCTAATAAAGTGGCCAGTGAATTGAAGCACATGATAAGTGTTTCTAATAAAGTGGCCAGTGAATTGAAGCACATGGTAGGTGTTTCTAATAAAGTGGCCAGTGAATTGAAGCACATGGTAGGTGTTTCTAATAAAGTGGCCAGTGAATTGAAGCACATGGTAGGTGTTTCTAATAAAGTGGGGGTTAAGTTCCTCTCAAGAACGTTGTCATATCTATTTAACAAACTAGTACCAGATATTAGGTTCACATACTTGTACGTCCAGCACTCTTTCATTATTTCGTACATGACCTCTGGGCAGCCAGCTGGACATTCCATGCGACTTCCATTCTGTATGAAGCTGATCACTTCTGGACCCTTCATTTTCTGTAGTGGACGACACAAGGGTAGACTTAATAGCACTTAATAGCACAGATATTTCACTGGTCATTATTCAATATTTTTGTCTTGCAGTTTTCATTTCCGCCAGAGAGGGCAGCACAGGCTTAGTAATAATGACTAAACATTTGCTCCTGGGCTCCCCCTACAGACGAGGAGTGTACTCTACTCTTAAACGACTGTCCACAACTTCCTCATGTACAACTGTGCACATGCATTTCTGGACAAGCTGAGAGAAGCTCCAGAAGCTTGATCTGAAGGTGGAGCAGTATGTGGGCTGAGGTGGTGGAGTAATACTACAGGACTTTACACTAATATGACTCTATGGGTTCTGCAGCGTTACACAGCAGCAGTTCTGGAGAGAGGTTCTCCTCCTGCAGCTCCACCACCAAACCTCCATATAGTGCAGTAGCAGCAGCAGCGTTCCGGCCCGGAGTGGGAATGACGGAGATGCCGCTCTCCCCCTGTTCCAGTCAGTGGAGCTTCAGCATGATCCTGACGCTGCTGTTTTAAGGTAAAATTGCTACATATTGCTATATATATAAATGCAGGTCAGTGTAATGGTGAGAATGTGTGTGAATACCTTGTAAGGTTTTCCTCCGAAGGAGAAGGCTTCCCACATGGTGATGCCGTAGCTCCAAACATCACCTTTACTGGAGAACTTGTGGAAGTTGATGCACTCTGGAGCGTACCACTTTAGAGGCCATTTGCCCAGTGTGCGAGCCTGCACACACACACACACACACACACACACACACACACACACACACACACACACACACACACACACATTGGTGTTTTTACTACATTTAAATGGACCTTTATCATAGAAAATGTGATGCCATGAAGATGTGATGCCACAAAAAGCAACCTATATGTAAATGTGGACTGTTGTCCCACCTTGTAGTAGTTGTCATCTGCCCCCAGTGCCTTGGACAGGCCGAAGTCGCTGATCTTGGCGTAATGCTGATTGACCAGCAGGACGTTCCGGGCTGCTAAATCTCTGTGGACAAAATTCTTTTCCTCCAGATACTTCATCCCCAATGCCACCTGGTGCATCAGCTCCACCACGTTGTCCACTGGCACCTGATCTCTGACAACACACACACACACACACACACACACACACACACACACACACGGATGCAGAGTTATGTCTGGTTTATAATAGATTTAGGAGAGACTCCACAATCAGTGTAATTAAAGTGGACAGAGACAGATAAACAGATGCACCACTGATTAATCACTGTACCTCTAACCCCAAACAGTGAAGAGTATTACTAAATAATACTGTTTATAAAGCAGTACATACTATTTAATAGTCATATTTAGTTTTATATATATATATATATATATATATATATATATACATACATACATACATACATACGTATATATATATACATACATACATACATATATATTCATACTATGCATATATACTATCATATAATATAGTATACATATATACCATGTATAATATTATTTATATAGCAGTATATACTATTATATTAAACTAAATAGTAATATATATATATATATATATATATATATATATATATAGAGAGAGAGAGAGATATATATACATATATAATACTATGCATATATACTATCATTTAATACTATATATAATCCCACTATATTGCCATGTATTATACTATTTATAAAGCAGTATATACTATTATATAATACAATATAGTAATGTAGATATATCATTTATACTATGCATACATACTATCATATAATACTATATATACTCACACTATATTACCATGTATAATATTGTTTATATAGCAGTATATACTATTATATTATCATAAATGGTAATATAGATATATCATTTATACTATGCATACATACTATCATATAATACTATATATAATCTGACTATATTACTATATAAAACTATTTGTATAGCAGTACATACTATTGTATAGAACTATATAGTAATATAGAAAGTAATATAGAGCTCTGATACAACGGCTAACAGACGCCTGTGCTGACCAACATCACCACCAACATAGGAGTGATGTGGTGAGGAGGAAGTGCCATCAGCCCAGGCCAATTGTGCTCTCTCTGACTCCGGCTGCTGGTGGCAAGCAGCATGACCCGGGACACGTCTTACTTCTTAGAGGAGAGGAACTTGTTGAGGGGTCCAGCAGGGGCCATCTCCATGACCAGCATCAGAGCCTCAGCCTGGCACAGGCCGATCATGCGCACAATGTAGGGGTTGTCCAGCTGGTGCATGATCTCAGCCTCACGCATCATCTCATCCTTCACCGACTTCTCATTCTCGCTCTTCAGCACCTTAATGGCCACATCTATGTGCTTACTGGGAGAGCGAGAGGGAACAACAACAACACTCTTTCAGTTATCTTCTCAGGAACTGTCTGCTGTCATGTCTGCTCGAACCTCAGACAGCACCTCACTCACCTCTTCATCTTATACACTCCTTTCTTCACACAGCCGAAGTTGCCTGAGCCAAGCTCCACCTCGTCCACCATCAGTTTATCACGCTTGATGAAGAGCGTTTTCTCCTGGAGCTCCTTCGGGTCAGCGTACGGGCTGACGAACTCATCACTGTCCATGGGCAGACTCCGTCCAGCAGGGAGGGAGCTCATGGCCTTAAATGCTCCAGGGACTGAAAAATAATTACAAATTTCATTATTTATGACTTATGTCCAAATGTTTGTGGACACCCCTTCTAATAAATGCATTCAGCTACTTTAAGTTGCACCCATGGCTGACACAGATTGTCTAGTCCTTGTGGAGAAGTACTGCCAATAGAATAGGACTCCCTGGAGCAGATCAACATGATGACCCTATTGGCACCATGCTGCCCAATAATGCCAGGTGTGGGCTAGAAGAACTGTGTTCTCTGGAATGATGGTGGTGGTGGTGGTGGTGCTCCATCCTATACTTTTGGGATGCATTGGGGAGTTGGGGCCTCCATCCTGACCTCACTAACGCTCTTGTCACTGAATGCAAAATGCTCCAAAATCTAGTAGGAAGCCCTGCTTCTTTCCTGGACGGCAGAGACAGTTAAATATGAATTCATTTTAATGCCCTTGATTTCAGAAGAAACAATGAATAAGCAGGTGTCCCAATACTTTTGTCCATTTATTGTATCTGACCTTAACCAATCTGTGTAGAAAACAACAGAGGTCTCCAACTTGGAGTACTGACCACTGCACACTGGGAACACCCCACAAGACCTGCTCTGCCTGATGTTCTGGAGATGTTCTGACCCACTCAATCATTATCTAGAACATCACAGTCTGGTTCTTACCAGTCAACATTGCACTGACAGAGACTCACCTTCAGGGGGCGGTGTGTAACCATTATGTTTCGCCCTTCTCTGAAAACCAGAAAAGACAGATATTGCAGAGAAAACACACACACACACACACACACACACACACACACACACAGACTCTCAGTGCTCTGATGGCTCTGGATGTCTTATTCATGGTAAGGTCACAGCAGTAGGTGAATGCTTCTGATACTCACTCCTGCTGGAATCGCTGGAGTCTCTGAAGAGAGAGAGAAACAGCAGAGAATAGAGTTTAGCTCAGCCGATAATAATAATAATAATAATAATAATAAGGTAAATAATAAGTAAATAAGGTGTGTAGAGGAGCCCAGACCTCAGGTACTTATTATTTTACTGCAGTAAAAGTCAAGTAAAAGCAGCAACAGGTCCAAAGAGGTAAGCAGCTCAATGAACTACTTAAGATCTGATGAACGTCTAAGAACTTCTAAGAGCTTCAGAGCTCATCCAGCATCTCCTTTAGAATCGGAATCAGAATCGGACTTTATTGGCCAAGTATGCTTACACATACAAGGAATTTGTTTTTGGTTACAGTAGCTCACAGTGCACGATAACTGACATTACAGAAGTAACAAACACACCCAACCTTCACACAAACACACACACACACACACACAGTGACATACACGCACAGACACACCTGTAATCTTAACATGTGCAGAGTTGTATATTTAAAGTAAAGTGCTGAGTGCAGCAGTGAAGAACAGTGCAGACTGGATTAAATAGATATAAATATGGAGAACAGAGGAGTCACTGGTTGAGACGGTAGTACAGGTTGTTCTGAGACACTATCAGATAAATAAAGTGCAGTACAGAGAAAGGAGGGTGAGAGAGCATCTGGATAGGATGTATGTATGTAGTAGACTGTATACAGAAAGTATTGTTGTAATGACAACAGGACAGTTCCTAACACAGTTCCTAACAGTTCCTAACACAGGAACTGAAGTGTGTTAGGCCCTATTCTCCTTTACTTTGGATTTTTGAATGAGACATTTATACATAATGTATTCTCTATGAATTAAGAGGTTAGAAGCTTGTAATCTATTTAAAAGGTGAAGGAGCTTGTATTTGTCACTGTGCTATGTACAGCCAAATGTGTCCTCCGCATTTTACCCATCTGTGATAGTGAAGACACACACACACACACACACACACACACACACACTAGTGACCTAAGGGCGATGAGCACACACACATACCCAAGGATAAGAGAGGGTGAAGGGCCCAACTTGCTCAAGGGCCCAACAGTGGCAGCTTGCTGAGCCTGGGTATCGAACCCACAACCCTGTCATCAATAGCCCGGAGCCACCACTGCCCTTATAATCCCCATATATGAGCCATACATATATAAGGGCAGAGCCATACATATATAAGGGCAGTGGTGGCTCCAAGTTATTGATGACAGGGTTGTGGGTTCGATACCCAGGCTCGGCACCACTGCCCTTATATATGTAGTGGGCAGTGGGTAGTGGGCAGTGGTGGCTCAGCGGTCAGAGCTCAGGGCGGCTGATGACAGGGTTGTGGGTTCGATATTTTGGTTTATATATATATATATATATATATATATATATATATATATATATATAAGGGCAGTGGAAGCTCAGCGGTTAGAGCTCAGGGTTGTGGGTGCGATACCAGGGTTGGAAGGGTTCTGTTAAAAATCCTGTACCTCTCATTATATTCAGTTTAGTTATCTTTCAGACTGCCTGTCTTTTTAAAAAGGCACATATTGAATCATAATGTATTAAAATACTGTATTAAATCACAGGGAACCTCATGTGACACATCCTGTGTGTCCACACCAAATACCAAACCCTCTCATCTCCACATCAAACAATCTTGTGTCTTTATGAAGGAAATCCCCTCTCTACTAAACCATTTATACCATCACAGCT
The DNA here is from genome assembly GCF_030463535.1 of Salminus brasiliensis. NCBI lineage: Eukaryota > Metazoa > Chordata > Actinopteri > Characiformes > Bryconidae > Salminus > Salminus brasiliensis. The sequence goes on from NC_132883.1 coordinate 3,197,407, forward strand.
GGATCACAGCCTTCTTCCCAAAAGGGAAACTTCACCAGGAAACTTCAGGCAGAAATCTTAAATATTTAAAATTCCTTCAAAATTCAAGTATTTTGGATGGATATTTTGGTCTGTTTATCCTGAAATACTGAAACTAACAGCTTACTGGTCTTCGCTGGTCTGCTTTGCTACTTTTTTCACTGTAACTGTAACCTATAGTGTTTTTCTATCCGGATTATGTGCTGCTGTTACACGTCTTCCCAACCTTTCCCTAAACATTAGGACTTGCCCTGATGTTCTAGTCTAGCGTTTCCTCCTGGCTCACCTCCTATTAAAATCTAATCTGATCTCTTTCTGAGGGTGATGAAGCTGTGGCAGCGAGAGCCACCTGCTTCCCTGATGACATTGTAGGACTGTTGGGGTCTCATAATACTCATAATGTGGTCTCTGCTCTTGGACTGAACTTGCAAGGACGTCCTAAACTGGCCGTGTTATAAATATTATATATTTATATATTTTTCTTTTTACTTCTACTTCTTACATTTTCACCCAATTATCTGACCTTTCTCCTCCTTACATTTTAAAATCAGCCTCGTTCCTCCTATTTCATTTCCCTTTGTTTTCATTCTGGCTCGACATCAATAAAAAACTCTCTCCAGATAAATCTCTCCATCCGGAAAGTGTGAGTCTGATCCTGATTGGATGAGAAGTATAAACAGACACCATTCTGACTCCCTATTGGTTTATAAGAGATCCATCACACCTGCACACGTCCCGTTCCTTTCCAGCGAGCTCACAGCAGACGTCTGTAGTCTAGTATGAAGACTGTGTCCGAGGCAGAGACTCAAGAGAGCTGCAGTGAAACGTCCCGACTAAGCCCCACATTTACACTCCAATAAAGCTTATTGATCACACGCCTCTGAAGTCTGACTTTCTGCAGCTTTACAAAACTTCTAGACAACGACTCCTCATATTTTCCTCCATGAAGCTCATGTTGATGCTCAGTAGAGCACAGAGACGCTCCTTTAATAGAGCTGATATTACTGAAATGCTTCATTTTCAATGGGCAGATCTGCAGCTGAAACAGGAGCCTAGTGCAGCCCAACATTTTTAACATCAACATTTTAATAGATCATTCTCCTCATTATGACTTTTAGAGAAATGGGTTTTGGGGAGGCGGGGGGTAGTGCACTATAGACCCCTGTGGCGCGGCCTAAGCTTTCAGCCTTTGTTTTCCTTCCATTACTTTTACTTTTCTACTTAAAGTCGTTCTGAAACCAGTACTTTTACACTTTTACTGGAGTAAAAAGCTTCAGTTGATACTTCAGCTTCTATAGAAGTCTTTTAAACCCTAGTATCTCCACTCACTTCTACCTGAGGAATGAGTGTCGATGCTTTTAACACCTTTGGTCAGCTGTTTCACTGTAAATGATGTGGTGGGCAGATTTCTAACCAAACTCTTCTGAGATCTTTTTAAGACCCTATCCAAGCTTCTTTCTGAAGGCCTCTTTGGGAGAGCTCTCTGGATCTGGCCATGATCTGACCTTCTTCACCCCTTCTTCACTTCAAGAACCATCAAGATCAGACCAGACTAAACGTCTGAGGTTTAAATAAGACCTCAGACTCCTCCAGAATAATCTTCTCCAACCATGTTCTGATCCTCTGCAGCTGATGCTTCATTTTATAAATGACCGTATATATGGCCATACATCATTTCCATATGGGCACCACTGCAGTAGAAGAAAGATGACCTGGAAACCATGGTCAACCATCATCATCATCGTCATTGGCCGATTAAATAAAGCATATAGAGACCCAGATTATTTGTGTTGAGCTTCTGCAAAAGTGTGTTTTTATTTTGTGGAATGGAAAAAGTGTGTTACGAAAGTGCAAGGGTGGGTGCAACCACACTGTATGGCTGCTGTACACACTGCTGTGTTACGAATGTGCAAGCTTTAAGTCTATGCATGCTGGCTTAATGAGCTTTGCACCGCTTCAACTGACACTGTGTTATTCAAGTACACAAACATCCTGCTGTGACAGTCTATGCAAAGGGTTCGAGACGTATTAATTCACATACTATGAAAGGTTATGGGCGTCGAGCTGATACAATCTACGCTCACTGTAGAAACCTATTGCTTATATCTCCACTATGCTGGTAGCTCTAACCACACAGTTAGAGACTGTCAGTGTCACAGTTCGTATTTGCCATCCTCAAGCCCATCATCAGAGGTCAGCTTCTGACCGTGGGAACCTCAGGATATGAGCTCTGAGGTCAGAAACTGATAATTGATTAAGGGCTAGAGCAGAGGTCTCTTTAAAAGGGACCTTGAATCCAGTGTCCAGTTTCCAGGAACATTTAAGACTGGACATTGGATTCAAGGTTCAGATTTGAAGACCTACCAACAAAGGGCTGCAGTCTCTAACTGTATGGTGACTGTATGGTGAGATCTTCCAGCATAGAGGAGCATCTACAGGCTAGGTGGGCCCCAGGTGGGCATAGGCTCTGAGGGGGTATATATGTACATGTGTTGTTACTGGGCCATAGTTTCCAGGAACATTTAAGACTGGACACTGAATTCAGGGTCCAGATTTGAAGACCTACCAACAGAGGCTGCAGTCTCTAACTGTATGGTAAGAGCTTACAGCATAGAGGAGCATCTACAGGCTAGCTGGGCCCCAGGTGGGCATAGGCTCTGAGGGGGTATATATGTACATGTGTTGTTACTGGGCCCTAGTCAACAGGAACATTCAAGACTGGACATTGGATTCAAGGTCTAGATTTGAAGTCCTACCAACAAAGGGCTGCAGTCCTTAACTGTATGGTGACTGTATGGTGGAAGGTGGGGCAAAGTTTTAAAGTGAATGATGCTGTGAAGTGGAGTGTGTACATACGGCATGCGTTGATCTGGTTCACACAGGCCTCTCGCAGTAATGTGACTAAACCGTCAGGCTTCATCTTCAAATACTCGACCAGCTGGGAAAGAAACAGGGCAACGGTCAGGAAGGAGTCAAGCAACATTTGCTATAGAACTGTCCTGATACTTAACCCTTACATTAACCCCCCAACACAGCAAGGCTGGCCATTAAATCAGCTCCGCCGACCATACAGCAGCACTGTGTAGCTCTATAAGTCCAGACTGTATCCATCTGCTTCTCTGCATGCTCTGTTATTAGCCTCTGTTCTTCAACAGTCAGGACCCCACAGGACTGACCATCACAGAGCAGGTAGGTAGGATTTGGATGGTGGGTCAGTCATTCTCAGCACTGCAGTGACACTGACTGACTGACATGCTGGTGGTGAGAAATATCCAGCCGATAGCAGCGTCCTGTAGGCAGCGTCCTGTGGGCAGCAGTGTCCTGTGGGCAGCAGTGTCCTGTGGGCAGTAGTGTCCTGTGGGCACTGATAAAGGACTGGAGGATGACCAACTTTACCTCTACAAGCTGGACCGGCTCAGTAGGAGTGTCTAATAGAGAGTGGACAGTGAGTGGACAGACAGACAGTGTTTAAACACTCCAACAGCACTGCTGCGTCTGATCCACTCACAATACACACTACAGACACACTCCCCACCACCAGGTCAGTCAGTCAGTGTCACTGCAGTGCTGAGAATGACTGACCCACCACCCAAATCCTACCTACCTGCTCTGTGGTGGTCAGTCCTGTGGGGTCCTGACCATTGAAGAACAAACAGGGTGAAAGGAGGCTAATAACAGAGTCTGCAGAGTATGCAGTTTTTCTATATGGTCAGCAGAGCTGATATAATGGACAGTGAGTGTGGAAACTGAATATTGATTAGACCTTGTTGATAAGGATACCTTTAGAGCACTACAGGTCACTACAGTGAAATCTCACCTGGTGCGTCTCACCTGCACCATAACAAGCCCAGGACCTATCAGTGGACCCAGAGCTTTATTACACACTATCAAATATTATCATGCAGCTCATTTTCAAACAAGCTCAACCAGTTAATACATAAATAATCAGTGTTTTTAGGATGTGACGAGACAAATCAGGGGCGTAAAAATGCATCTGATGGTGGTGATTCAGTTGAATTTGAAGTTTTGAAGTTTTCATAATTGAAATATTGAATTCACTTTGAATTATGTGCTGATTTTATGGATAAAAAAAAAAAAATAAATAAATAAATAAACTTGCTTTAGAGCTACAAAAAAACTACCTTTCTTACCAACCTGAATCACACAAATACTGTAAAAGGATTCTGCCTGGTGCATTGTTTTAATGTCTGAGTCGAACTACTGAGGAAATCAATCAGAAAGAATCAAATCAGACTGAATAGTGGTGAATTCAGCATCACACGAGACGCTGAGTCAGAGCTGACCTGTGTGCTGTGCTTTAGAAAGTGTACCTGCCACACAGTGTCAAATTTGGTCCCCTCAGGCATGGAGTATTTGCCAGATTTATCGTGCAGGATCTGGTAATGGTACGCCGTTTTTCCGTACATCACTGAAAGAGCGAAGGTGCCCGATTCGTCGCGTTCTCTCACCCTGAAGAGAGGAAAACATCCTGTTTCAACATTATTACGACCCCCAAATGCTTCAGTTTCAAAGAAATCATCTATAAATAGTGCGGTAGAGCACGTTTGAGGAAACACTCGAAGCGCACCCCCTTCCCTGTGAGAGACAGACACCCAAATGCATCATCACACATCATCACACATCATCAAACACCATCCGCTCATCATCATCTTACTGCCTTACATAAACACCCATAGCAACACTGTGCTATTACTACTGACCTACAGTATTGGGCTGGGTTTCCCAAAAGCTGGTCGAGTGAGCATCACACCGAACACTCTCTCTACCAGTCTCTACCACTACGATGCTTTTGGGAAACTGGGCCTTTTTATAGTTACTACAGGACTCTATACAAGGTCAGTTATACAGTAGCAGATCCTCAAATGGTCGAGTGAGCATCACACCGAACTCTCTCTCTCTACCAGTTAAGACTATTCTACCACTATGATGCTTTTGGAAAACTGGTGTCCAGTTTCCCAAAAGCATCGTAGTGGTAGGATCGTCTTAACTGGTAGAGAGAGAGAGTTCGGTGTGATGCTCACTCGACCATTTGAGGATCGTCTTTGTATTAAGATGCTTTTGGGAAACTGGACCCTGCTTAGTTCTGCTGCTACTGTAGAATTAGAAATGTGCATCATGGTGTTTGTTAAGATTCTGATGGTTTTATGGTGTATTACTGTTTCTTAATGAATTTATTAATTAAATAAATATTAATAAATTAAGTTTTTAATAGCTAGAACCCAATTAGAAACAGTAGGCCTGTTTTAATGGTTACAGTAGCTTATTGTATTAGTAATACACACACTTTACAGTAATATATGAATAAATTCAAATACTGTGATATACTGTGAAACCATCAGAATCTTAAAAAATACCATGATACATATATTTTTGGTCGTCCCGTCCAACTCACATTTCTACAGGACTCTATAATAATACTACTACAGCAAATAGAGACAAATGCTCTAGTTACTACAGGACTCTATACAAGGTCAGTTCTACAGTAGCAGCAGAACTAAGCAGGGTCCAGTTTCCCAAAAGCATCGTAGTGGTAGGATCATCTTAACTGGTAGAGAGAGAGAGTTCGGTGTGATGCTCACTCGACCATTTGAGGATTGTCTTTGTATTTAGATGCTTTTGGGAAACTGGACCCTGCTTAGTTCTGCTGCTACTGTAGAACTGACCTTGTATAGAGTCCTGTAGTAACTAGAGCAGTTGTCTCTATTTGCTGTAGTAGTATTATTATAGAGTCCTGAGTTTGGTGATCTGACCAAAAATGTGTTAGTATTAGAAACAGGAAGCCTCTCTTTATTGGTTACAATGGCGTCTTGTACTAGTCATATACACATCAAATATTATTTAGTGTTGAAAACAGAATAGCTGGATGAACCATTATCTTCATAACTGCATTCCTGTTCAATGCAATCTCAATTTTCACAGTATATTACAGTATTTTAATTTATTCATATATTACTGTAAAGTGTGTGTATTACTAATTCAATAAGCCGTGGTAACCTTTCTGTTTCTGTTACTGTTTTTAATAGGATTCTAGTTATTAAAAAAATCTATTTATTTATATTTATTTCATTAATAAATACATTCAAAAACAGTCAAACACTGTAAATGATTCCTGTAGAAATGTCTATCCACTAGAGTTGGTATATTGAAAAAGTGTATATTGGTATTTTTGAAATATTTTCATGGTAAATCACTGTTTTTTCCATTTATTTATATATTATTTATCCATGTCAGTAAAATTGATTTTGAAATTTGACTAATAAACTGCCTTTAAAAAAATCTACAATCCTATTAGTATTTTAAACAGTAGGTCTCTCTTTATTGGCTACAGTGGCATCTTGTACTAGTCATACACACATCAAATATTATTTAGTGTTGAAACCAGAACTCAATCATAAATAGCTGGATGAACCATTATCTTCATTACTGCATTCCTTTAAAAAGTTTTTGACAGCTTCACAGTATATCACAGTATTTTAATTTATTGATATATTACTGTAAAGTGTGTGTATTGCTAGTACAATAAGCCACAGTACAGTACAGTAAAGATAGAACTAGTGTTTCTGATAGGATTCTAGTTATTAAAAAAATAGATAATAAAAATAAAAACATTAATAAATACATTCAAAAACAGTCATACACCATAAATGATTCCTGTAGAAATGTATATTGATATTTTTGAAAGATTTTCACAGTAAATCACTGTTTTTCTTCATTTATTCATATATTATTTATCCATGTCAGTAAAATTGATTTTGAAATTTGACTAATAAACTGCCTTTAAAAAAAATCTACAATCCTATTAGTATTTTAAACAGTAGGTCTCTCTTTATTGGTTACAGTTAATGTCTATCCACTAGAGTTGGTATATTGAAAAAATGTATATTGGTATTTTTGAAATATTTTCATGGTAAATCACTGTTTTTCCATTTATTCATATATTATTTATCCATGTCAGTAAAATTGATTTTGAAATTTGACCAAAAACTGTCTAGAAAATCTACAGTTCTATTAGTATTAGAAACAGTAGGCCTCTCTTTATTGGTTACAGTGGCGTCTTGTACTAGTAATACACTCATCAAATATTATTTATGTGTTGAAAACAGAACTCAATCATAAATAGCTGGACGAACCATTATCTTCATTACTGCAATCTTTATAACATCACTTTTGAAAGTTTATGAACCAAAGAAAAATGTGTTAAAAGTTCAGTTTTACAGAAAAAGTAAGCCTTTAGTTTCACTGCCACCCGGTAAGAGTGTGTGTGTTTGTGTGTAGTAAGACAGAGTAAGAGAGAACAGCCGGGGGTCCGTCTGGAGTGTTCGTATACCAGCCTACTGTCGTTAGAGCTGCTTGTGATGGTTCTGCGTAGCAGTTTTACGGTACATAGGAGACGTGGGCCGCAGAACGGAATTTCAACAGTACGTCCAAAAGAAGCGAAGCTATAGAGGGTGCTCTGAGCGCTGCTGTAGAAGAACCATGTTCCAGGACCTTCACTTCATGCACTTCATGTTTCTTAAGCCATTTACAGGTTCTTCACTCTCAGTCGTGGTTCTTCTATGGCGTCGCTCTCAGAACCCTTTGAGGCACCTTCCTTTTTCAGAGGGTAGCATCACTGTTACTGTAGGTCTGTTTCTTCATCATTTGGATGAACTAAAGACTGCTTTTCTATCTTGATCTTCGCTCAGTGATGTTTTGCTCATCTTCTTAACCGCATTCGAAAAGATAAGACTCCCTTTTCTACCCTGCTTGCTTTTTCTCAAAATACACAGCACTGTGCAAAAGTTTTAGGCCCCTAGCAGTGAGAGTTTTATTAGTACTGTAGAAGCTCCAGGTCTCATCAAAACAGATGAAGCAGGTGAAGATGAATCCAGTAAAAAGGAGAAACAAGAGCTTCTCATTCTGAAGAAAGAAAGTAGTGAGATCTTGTCTCTGAGCTAGTCTGAAGAACAGAGCTCGGTTCCTTCAGGGTTCTCCTGGACGCCCCCCAGTCCAGTCCAGCCAGCACAGCGTGGAGGATGTGTTCAACTCCATCAGCAGCAGTAGCAGCAGCAGCAGCTCACCTGATTTACCATCATTAAGCCCTGATTTACCACCAAACCAGGTGTTGATCTGAGGAGAACTCTAAATAATACTAGACTCCATGAGAGAGGAGAACTTTGGAGATGTTCTAATGATGAACACAGTGATGGAGAACTGCCACCACCTTCTGTAGGAGTGTTATTATTTTTATTATTATTATTAGTGTTTATTCTGATATCAGTGATTTACTGATACATTTTGCACAGCGCTGTTTAAACAAGGATCTGTTCTCAAGCGCAGTACGGCGTTTAAGGGTTTCGATCGGATCGTCGTTCATGAAGCTGAGGTGACCTTTAACAGCGTGAGCTCATTGAGCAAAACAGCACTTTGAACTGTGTGAGTTAAATGAGTTTAGCGGCTGCAAATATATTAAATATGTGACAAGATCACAATACTGACCAAAACTAATAAACTTCAGAGGAAAGCAGCTGTATTTTATAGGTGTGGAACTACTAAGTTCAGAGTGCCTTTACTTTCAGCAATGTTGCAACAAAAGTTATGGCAAATTATAAACTGCAGAATTTAATATAGACAGAAAACCTCAGCGTTTATTAATATTTAGGTTAATTTTAAGTTAAAGCATCAGAGCTACATTAATAAAGCTCACAAAAAATTCATTACTTTTTCAGCAACTATTTTTAGGTTGTTATGATTTTTAGGTTATTATGATTTTTGAGGTTATTATGATAAAAAAAACCCAGTCAGGAACACAGGTCATAATGGAAATCATGTGATATAAACTATATTGATAAAGTAAAGAAAAACCCTGCATGTAAGCACTTTCATACATTATTGATGTTTACTGATGATGCAAAGCCTTGTAAGAAGGTTTCACATGATTTCAATATGTCAAGAAGTAAAAATAAATCAAATGTGTGACATCAGCACAGTTGCTTTTTAACTTTTAACAACAATTTTTGTAAATGTGTAAATTTTATACATTTTTGTAAATTTTATATATATTTTTAAATGTAATAAATTATGTACATTTTTGTAAATCTGTAAATTTTGTACATCTTTGTACATTTTATAATTTTATACATTTCTGTATTTTTTTATAAATGTTTGTAAATTTGTAAATTATGCATATTTTTGTAGATTTGTAAATTTTGAAAATGTTTTTTCACATTTTTGTGAATTTGTTGATTCTGTACATTTAGTAAAATTTTAAATTTGTACAATTTTTTAAATTGTAAATTTGGCACATTTTTGCTAATTTGGCGATTTTGTTAATGTTTGTACATTTGTACATTTTATAAGCGTTTGTTAAAAATGTATTTGTAAAATTTATAAATTTTAACCACTTTTTATTAAAGCCGATTCAAAGTATGTTTTTTGTTTCAGTGCAGCAGTTCTGGACATTTTCATTGGATTCCAGGTAATTTAGGAGCGTTTTTATTGGTTCATGGATCATCATTAAATTCTGATACAATATAAAGAAAAACTGCCAGATTCTCATTCTGTCGAAACGTGAAAACGGCAAAACGGAGATACAAGGCAATGACACACGTCCAGCTTACGCACACTACATACACACACACACACACACACACACACACACAGACCTCACTGCAGATTTGTAAAGATCGAGTTCGATTGTCTCTTACAGAAACTTGCCGTCTGGCTGAGAGCCAGAGTACAGCCGCCTCTCGCCCTCCTGCCGGAGGATTTTGCCGTGGTACCAGGGCATCTTCTCATGGGCTGTGGTGGCAATCAGCTTCTCCAGCTGAGGGGCTTGGCTGATGATGGCCTGCTCCATGGCTTCTCCCTGTGGTCAGCAAAGAACACACACACACACACACACAGACACAGACACACACACACAGACATACACAGACACACACTGATATAAACATATGCGTTTCTATAAACATGAGGGTCGTGAGATTTCGCTGTTTGGTCAGATGATGGTCTGCTGGGACAGGCAAAGCTAATAAAGTCTAAGTTTTCTGAGTCATAATTTTTCTAACGATGTGCCAAAATAAGGGGCGTCTTTTATGACTGGCTGGAAAATTCACTAGAAAAACTGTATTCAAAACGATCTGGATTAAAATCCACAAATCAGCCAAAATATTAAAGCCTAGGGAAGCATGGAACCCACAAGACATTTCAGCCATTTGTGCTTCTGTAGCTCTTCTGTGAGATCGGACCTGCGAGGCCTTCGCTCCCAACATCCATCAATGAGCCTTGGGCGCCGGTTCACCAGTTGTCCTTCCTCACAGCACTTTTGGTAGGTCAGTACTGACCTTATTGACTTCACCTGTCAGTGGTTTTAATGTTATGGCTGATCTATGTAAGTATGATTAGTGATCCACTGTGGTTCCAGTGGACCCACTGGCCAGTGAATGGTGATGTTCTAGATGACTGGGTCAGAACATCTCCAAAACATCAGGCAGGTCCTGTGGAGTTTTCTAGGATACCGTGGTCAGTACCTACCAAAAATGCTGCAAACCAGTTAGGTCATGGGCACCCAAGGCTCACTGATGAGGTCATGGAGGTCCCCACATTCATTGACCCTTCCTCACCTCCAGATTCCAGGTGTTTCGGACGTATTCTCTCAGCATGTTGTCCCTCAGGTCGTCGAAGACGCCGGATTTGATGGATATGTCTGCGGTGCGGAGGCAGGGCTTTCTCAGCATGCACACCAGGCCGTCTGCGTCCTTACTGTAGTACTCGCAGAGCTCCGCCGGCCCGCAGTGCGGCTTCCCTCCCGAGATGCAGTACGTCCCGTTCAGCTGCTTCTCCACGGGGTAGTGGAAGAACTCCAGGTTCCACACCAGCGACAGCACGTAGCCGCCCAAGCTGCGCAGGCATTGGCGCAGCAGGAACAGGCCGTCGCTCATGCCGGCAAGCTTCAGGTAGTGCTCGGCCTCTGAGCGGCTGATGCTGCCATAGAAGAAGGGCAGGTCAGCCGCGGCGTCGATCATGGTGGGGGGGATGGGGAGGGGGCAGTGATGGTCAGATGGTCAGGATACACTGCCTAAAGAGAGACATACCTGTATATTAAACACTTTTCGACATACAGGTGCAGAATAGGGTTCTTTGAAGTGATGCCACAGGCCATGTGGACTCCTTCTGTGATACAGCTCTGCAGAGGTTAGTGCCTTCCTTTCTCTAGTGCTCTGAATTCAACCTCGGAAGGTCTTGCTGGTTAGATGTTGAGCTGAATCTGTTTGTACTGGGGCATATCACCTTTTTAAATTGTACGAATCTCCAAATTGTACAAATCTCAGTATTCAATGTTCAGTACCAAATATAATTGTGCCTAGAACTAAGGAACCTCTGTGTTTCAGTGTTTGCAGAGACAGACCAGGTAGAAAATCCCTCAGGTTGTCAAAGCCACATTGGCCCCCAATTCCCCCCAACACTAGAAAGGTGAAGACTAGCAACGCCTCTTTTCCTACTGCCGCTGATGCAGTATCGCTAGGTAGTCAGCATGCCCCCACCCCCAGCTCCGATACAACAGCTAACAGACGCCAACATGTTCTGACCAACATCACACTAGGAGTGATGTAGGGAGGAGAAAGTGCCATCAACCCACCCCTGAGATCAAGGCCGATTGTGCTCTCCCTGACTGCGGCTGCTGATGGCAAGCAGCGTGACCCAGGATTTGAACTAGCGACCCTCAGAACATAGTGGCAGAGCCTTTGTCCACTGGAACACTCAGAGCTCGACATGACTGCTTTTGAAGAACCATTTTTGATGGTTCTTGTTTTTAAGAGATATAAATATTATAAAAGCAAGTTGTCCATCCACCAAGTTTTTTGTAATATGTAAATAAAATTGAAAAAAAAAAAAAAAAAAAAAACGGAATGGAAAAAGAGCCAAAATTTGACCCGAAACACCCAAACAATGCAAACATTTGTACGCTAGCAGCAGGTGGAAAGTTAGAATATCGCTAAAGGGGAAAATATCGTAAACGGTTTTTTAAAATTAACGTTGAAGCCATAAGTCGCACGATTCTCTTATCAGTTGGAACGGGTGGGCGACGAACGGAGAAATGACTGGCCCTACAGATGGGCCGATTATGACACACAGCTTTTCAGAGGTTAATTTCCACATTCTGCAATGCCGAAAAATGCTGAAAATGGCTCGGCGGTGCTCTCTGGTGTGTTTGCACGCTTAGATGTATGGTGGACAGAGATTTCAGCTCATTAGGTGGGCCACTCCTCGTCCTGCCCGGCGTCAGTCTGAACAGCAAACAACCAACCAGCTGTAAAAATGTTGCAAAAGATGATTCTGCTAAAAGCAAAGAACCAGTTAAGTCTCAGGAACCAGGACTTACTTCACAGGACTTCCTTTATTCTGCTATAATTTCATAATTGAGCATAATGTGATGGAGACATGAGAGCTCCCTAGAGCTCCTGAGAGAGTACTTGCCCACACAAGAGACAGCAGGTGCCCATTTTTCAGGCTGGGGAGCACCCACACTATACTCGTCACAATCCAGGATAACAGCAGTAGGCAGAATGTACAGGCTACCACCTAGAGCTAACCACCATACTTGTCGGCATCTGTACTCTCTCTCGTGTACGAGTATTAACATTTACTGTTACATACAATAACTTACAATAACATTCGCAAAATGTTTGAATTGGGACCCGGCTAGACCGTTTTTTTCATCCACAGTAGAGCTCCTTTCACTCAAACACAGCCTTTAAACAGCTTTTAAAACGGACCTTCAGAACATTCAGCCGACTACCTGAGACCTGTGGCTAAATAAAAAACAAAACAACAACCAGCAGCTGACCAACAAAAGCAGCAGCAGAGTGCAGCTCCAGTTCTCCCTGAGAGCCTCCACTGTAACAAGAATCTACGAAGTGTATGAACGAGAGGCTCTGATAGTGGAAAAACACCTTTCTTTAGGGCCGGCTTCAGCATATAGGATGCCTGTCACAGCCATGTGTTGTGTGCAGAGGTTGGTGTGGTTGTAGCTTTTATGTTTTGAGTGTGTGTGTGTGTGTGTGGAGTGTTGCTGTGTGTATGCTGTATGTATGCCGGAGGGTTGCTCTGCTGGCTGCATAGCTGGCTCTCTGAAGGTGGCAGTGACTGCTGGAAGACTCTCTTCAGCTCTGAGATCACACTCTCCCCGCAGGCGACACGGCCGCAACAGGAAGCTGACACACACATCCTCCCCCTCTCATCTCAGCATCTACCGTCTGCCGCAGGTGCTGCCGCTTCATGAATGTTCCTGAGCTTCGGCAACAGACCACACACAGGCCTTCTGTGATCTTCTGTGATCCCTTAAACTACGGGCCCATTATACCGTTATGATCTGGGTACGAGCTAATCTGGACCGTAATTATGGCTATGGTAGGCATTATGGTCCTAAGGCCTAAATATCGCAAACGCTCTTGAGCTGCAGCAACAGACCACACAACAGGCCCAAGACCCAAACACAGATCCGAAAGACACACACATACTTCTACAATCCCAGTTATTAATCTTAATGCGCTTTATTCTCATCCGTAACTTCTATAATAGTAAAGAGCGAGTTCTGTAGTTACACTACAGTGAGGCACTGAAGTCTGGACACACATATGGACCTACCAGGGGTCAGGTGCCATTTCCTTGTTGTAATTTTCAAACCATACACTTTTCTTTACTAATATGAAAGACGAGCCTTGAGCGGTCCAGCAGAATGAGGCACCGTCACTATGACCAGAGTTTTGCTAGTTTTAAAGCCCGGTCATGCTGCTAGCCATCGGCAGACGGGGCCTGAGAGAGCACAACTGGCAATGCTCTCTCCAGGGTGGGTAGACGCCCCCACATCACATCACTGCTGGCCGGCACTGGCGTCTGTTGGCCGGTGCTTTAGAGCCAGGTACGCGGTGCTTTCCTCCTAGCATGGTGATGTTGCATCGGTGGCAGTTCGGAAAAAAAAGAGGCACTGGCCGTGTCGGCTGTCACCCTCTCAGTGTTGGGAGCATTGCATGGGGGACGTGGGAGAATACTGGATGCACGGGTTGGAAAAATGGATAAAAAAAAAAAAAAAAAAAAAAAAAAAAAATATATATATATATATATATATATACTAAACATATATTCCCACCTCAGGCATTGAGTCCTTATTAATTTCATCATTTTAATTCAGACATGCAAGCCATATTTACGCTAAAACGTAATATGGTGGTATGTGACGGGGTGGTAAATTTAATTCTAAAATGGCTGCATCCTTAAATGTTCGAGTTCCTGACCCACCACGCATACCAATCAGTTTGAAACATCCTTATCTTTGCGCAAACAGTGTAAAACCATTTAAAACAAACACTTTTCACTGTCTACGTTGCGTGACAGGGTGGTTCGGGTGATTTTGACGGACCCTGTCTAAAATAAAAAAAAAATGGGCCTATGGTTATGAGAAATTGTATTTTATCCTATTTTAATAAGTTAATAGGAACACTTAATTAACCCCTTAAAAAGCTCACAGTCTGCTGGTGGGCCTAAAGTGTTCGCCCCACCAATTACTGAGTAATACACCTTAGTGTTACATTGGAAAAGTGCTTAAAGCCTTTTATCGAGCAACGTAGACGCAAAAGTCACCTGTTTCGCAGAATAACTCGGACGGTTTCCAGCATAAATGGCAACCAGACAAACAAATAAATCCATTTAAAGTAAAAATTCTTTACATTAAAAATTCCCAAAATAATAATAAATCAAATCGAACACCAATTCAAAATATTACGACATTCTCTAATGACTTCTGACCGTTTCAGTGTTTTATCCAGTACCGATAATGAAGTTCCGTCGCAGTCATGAAGCTCATTCAACTCCAGGTTATCTAGGCCGCAGAAGCAGTGTGCCAGACACGCCACCCAGCTCGACAGGTGTTCACCAGCAACCGGCTAACAGTCCTCAATAAGACAAACGGCAGGAACGCGGTACTTACGCAGGCCTAGGAGGGACTAAAGCTCGCTCTCCGATGTCTGGCCTGAAACGTCCGGCAAATCAAGCGAACTGTGCTTCCTCTTCTAGAGCCTTTTCCATTTACTACTCTTCTCCTCCCTCCCTCTCTCAGTCTGCCTCTCAGTTCAGTGTTCAATATTTTCCAGTGTGTGGGTGGTTCAGAGATCACGGAAGATCAGTATGTGATGTTTTTGTGACAAGCTAAGCAAAAAGGAAGTCTTCCTAGTTCAACCTGGCATGCACGTTTATTAAAGTAAACCCCTTCAAGTCAGAATTGCCCCCCCCGACCCCCCCCCCCCACCCTTTTAGAATGTGTCCTATTTTAATTATTTTATAAAATATTAAAGTGAATACAGGAAAATGAGCTAGATTACAGTCCGAGGAAGCTCACAGTACAGCGTGCTACTTAGCTAGCTAGCATTGTGCTAATCACATGTGCTTAAATAATCGAACAGACGGGCTACTGTGGTTTCTGACCCTGTATGACCCTGACTCACTGTTCCCTACAAACATGGACTGACATTCAGACAAGCTCAGACATTTTAATGATGCTTGCTAGTTAATGCTGTTTTTAGCTGTGCTAGTTAGCGCCACATATGGTATCATATCGCTGCTGTCGAATGAAAAACATTTCATAGTTTTAATAGTTTTTTTTGTTTTCTCCATGGTTTGAGGCCTGTAGCTGCTTCTGCACACTAAGGAGATAGTTCTGGATGATGGACCAATAGAAATGCTCTAAAATCACTTGGAATAATCTCTTATTTTACATTGACTTTCATATTCATAGTTAATAACATGTCTGCCTTCTCCTGTAAACTCACCTATTTGAACACACATACATGTGTGTATATATATATATATATTAAAAATCTGCATCTCTACGTGTCTGGCAGCCATTTAATTCCGGGCATTTCATCAAACAGAGCTGAATTATCTGAATCTGCAGACTATGAACGGCATAAAGTCCCAACAGCGATGTGAAAGAGTAGTGGAGAGCTGTGATTGGCCGTCGAGGTTATTTCAGCGTAGTGATTTCTGAACGCTCTCAAAGTTCAGATATTAGAACTGTGTTTAAATCTGAATAATAACTTCTTTACATTATAATTATTATAATCTATAATATTTCTTTGCATTATTTGAGCAGTTGTCATTTCTGCAAATCAATAAATGCTCTAAATATTAATATTTTTATTTGGAATTTAGAGAAAATGTTGTCCATAGTTTATGAAATACAACACAAATCTTAATTTCCCTTAAACACACCGCCTATACACAGTAAACCCAGAGAAACTGATCATGTAGGGTGCTCTCTTCATTTTTTCCGGAGCTGTATATATAATTATGTAATAAGTAATATAAAGACTAAATCTGGCAGTTGTTTTTTACATTGTATCCAAATTTCATTATGAATCGACCAATAGAAATGCTCCTTATTTTACATCTACATCCATTTAAAGTTAAGACCATGTTTACCTTCTCCTATAAACTCACCATTTTAGGTGGAGATGCATGTTTTTCATTGGGCAGGGACGATATCCAAGACTATATGTTAGCATTAAAAACCTTTACATGGTTTAAGGCAAGTGTGTGATGATTTAGCGAAGCAGTTAGCACCATGTTTCCTGGCTGGCAATAAGCTTCCATTACTTGGTAGCTCTTTAGCCTTGTAGCTAACTTCAGGTCTTGTAACTACAGAACGTACACATTAACTTTACTGTACTGGAAAGGCCTGTGTTGCTAAAGTGGTTGGTGTGGCGCAACAGATAACACCACTACATGCCACTGAGCTACCACACCATGTGGGTTCGATTCCTGGTCTGGGTGACTATGCTGCGCTACACCAATAAGAGTCCTTGGGCAAGACTCCTAACACTACACTGACCCACCTCTGGATAAGAGCGTCTGCTAAATGCCATAAATGTAAATGTAAAGAAATAACAGCGAACACCTGCAGAGGTCTTGTGGAGTCTATACAGGCTGGTGGTGTTAATGGTATGGGTTATCGGTGTGTATATATATATATCATATATATATATATATATATATATATATATATATATATATATATATATATATTAGTAATATAAAAAAACACGTATCTCTAAAATAGTGACTTCACAGAGCAAAACCAGCATGTGCTGTATTTTGAACGCTGGTATGCTGACCATTAGCAATGGAATTTGATATGCTGGTTCCCAGCCAACCCAGAGTGTGCTGGCTGACCAGCCAAGCTACCATCAGAAACCAGACCAGCATAAACCAGAATTCAAGCCTGAAAAATAAGCCTAGCCTGCATACACTAAAAAAAGATTATTCTAATGGTTCTTTGAGCGATACAATAGAGGAACCACTTGTTAAAGGTCTGAAGACATCTCGATTATAACCATGGCTCCTTTATTTTTTTTAAGGAGGGTCCTGTAGAACAGCTGGTCACCAGCATGTATCGTGCTTTGAATACCGCTATACTGGTCACTAACAAAAGTGGTCAAATTTGATTTACCAGCAAAACTCTAGTACGCTGGCTTGTAGACCAGTATGTAGACCAGCTGAACCAGCACCAGACCGGCATGAACTCGCATAGACCAGCTTAGGCCAGCACAGAGTACAACCCAGGGTGTCCAGGGTTGTAAGAGTTTGTTGTGGTCCGTCACCTGCTTGCAGAGCAGGTATTCCCCCCTCTACACCTGTGTATCGTCTGAGGCTTACACCACAGCTTCCTGGACGCAGTCCCACACACCCTTGCCCACAGTCCTAGAGAGGACACCAGCACAGCGGAAGACCCTCAAAGACACACCAGACCCTGCATTGTAACCAATGCTAGGCCACAGCAAAGGGACTGTGCATGTTAACAGATGGGACAGGTGGGCGATATGAGTGGGGTGTGGAGCAGCGGAGAACTACAACTGTGAACGCAGAACCACTGCCCCGAGCTGACTGACCTAGTGCTGACCTACACATTACACATACACAAAAAAGGGTGCTATATGGTTCTGGGGTTTGATAGTGGAACCTTACTTGGAGCTTTGTGGAGTTGGACACACTTTAACCAGCTGAAGAACCATTTAAGCATCATGGTTCTGTGTAGAAGAAATGGGTTACCTTAGGAACCTTAAGTGCTGAGAAGAAAGTGCACATCCATCAGCCACAACATTAAAACCAGATGAAGAGGTGAGTAACACGGATGGTCTGGTTCCAGTGGGTCCTCTCAAGGGGCAAGCAAGAACCAAACTGTGATGTTCTAGATAAACGACTGGGTCAGAATATCTCCAGAACTTCAGGCATCAGGTATGCAGTGGTCAGTACCAACCAAAAGTGCTCAAAGGAAGGACAGGGTCATGGGCGCCCAAGGCTTATTGATGCTCACGGAGGCCCTGCCCACTTCACAACCTACAGGACTTACAGGATCTGCTGCAGGACACCTTCAGAGGCCTTGTGGAGGCCGTTTTGACCTTTTGACATAACGTAAATCTGGGTGTTGTTCTTTACATTATATCAGACTTTCATGATGAATGGACCAATAGAAATGCTCCAAAATAACTTGGAATAAATGAAGTTCACATTGACTTTCATTGGAAGTTCAGAAGGTTTTTTCCTTCTCCTGTAAAGCTGCTGATTGGGAGATATGAGGTTCTTGATACGCCATTATTAGGACAGTAAATGGGACTTTTCCATTGTGTTAAATGGTCCTCTCATTACAGTTTAGCTGGACGATGATAACCCCTTAACGCTCCGGGGCTTATTTCACACTAAGGTGAATTACTCAGTAACTACTGGGGCTTCTGCACAAAACGGTGAGGCTATTCTTCTCTGCTAACAGAAGTGTGTAAGCACACTTTTGGCCCACCGGCGGACCATAGGCTTAATACGGTTGATGCATTTGGGAGTTAATCTCTTTGTACTTTATCGGTGCAGGTATTTAAATCATGCAAATGAATCCCTGAATAATGAACAATAGCTTGTGGACTGTGGACCCCCTCTGCATCATCACACCTCCTCCCCATTCAAACACACTCTGTACCCTGCACTTACGACTGGAGAGCCTATGCACAGTCACACGCCACCCACGAAGACTTCTCCCCACCCACACTACACCTGAGCTCACACCCATCCAGGGTCTTTTGTAAATAATGTTATATTATTATTATTATTATTATTATTATTATATATTACATCAAACCTGTACATTTAACCGCTTTTACCAGTGCAGTATTGCAAATAGAGAGTGTGTATATAGTGTGTATAGTGTGTGTGTATAGTGTGTGTATATAGGGTGTGTATATAGTGTGTATAGTGTGTATATATAGGGTGTGTATATAGTGTGTGTATATAGTGTGTATAGTGTGTATATATAGGGTGTGTATATAGTGTGTGTATATAGTGTGTATAGTGTGTATATATAGGGTGTGTATATAGTTTGTGTATATAGTGTGTATAGTGTGTGTATATAGTGTGTGTATATAGTGTGTGTATATGTACAGTATAAGTTAATGTGTAAATATTCAGTATTTCTATTTTGTAAATATGGTCTTTTTATGGTCTGTGAGGGACGATGCACCCAGGTTTTTCATTCACCTCAACGGCTGTGTAAAGTGACGGTTCGAATGGAAAATCAGAGAAACTGAAGAAGTGTTAGGGGAAGGCCGTAACGCTGCTTTGGCAGGAAAATGTGTTTGAGAATGCAGAAGGCGGAGGAAAAGTGAATGTACCGGTTACTTTCTACAGTGCTGAGAGTTCAAATATATCACCACTGTCGCGTGAGAACCTCGTATCTCCAAAGAGGCAACCCTCGTTTTGATTTGATCCCTAGTCATTTAGGAGCGTTTCTGTTGGCCGCCATGAAAATTGGATACAATGTAAAATGATACAAGGTTTTTGCGTGACAGTGCTGATATTTTGAGTATGATACTGTGTAAATGTGTAAGAGTAAGTGAATGCGGTTGCCTTTATGTAAGGTAAGGCTGTACTTTATTTGAATGGGTGGACGTGGCCGTCATTTGATAAGCAAGAGTGAGAGTGGAGTGCAAGACAGCACAACCATACTGCATCGATGAGCGCAAGCCTTTCAGTGCGATACAGTGCAGTACATTTTACCAGACCGGAGCATACCCATTCCACCACATGCCCAAAAAAAAGTTTGTGGACACCCCTTTTAATGAATGCATTCCGCCATTGCACCCATGCTGAGAGTGATGCACACACAGCTTGTCTAGCCCCTGTAGAATAGGAGTGTCTGGAGCAGATAAACATGATGACCCTATTGGCACCATGCTGCCTAATAATGCCAGACATAGGCTATAGAGGGGTATAAAGCCCCCTAGTATTGATTGAGCTTTGGAGCAGTGGAAGAACTGTGGATGGTGCTCCATCTAATACTTTTGGGATGAGTTAGGAAGTTGGGGATGATGAGGTGAGGTGGTGATCGTCCAACATCCTAATCTCACTAATGCTCTTGTTGCTGAGTGCAATCAAATCCTCACAGCAATGCTCCTAGTAAAATAAAAAGAAAAGAAAGTCGTCTTCTCTGGACAGGAGAGTCAGTTACTCCAACAAAAGCAGGATCAGCTCTTTTTAATAGCCTTGTTTTGGAAGAAACGATGAATGAGCAGGTGTCCCAATACTTTTGTCCATATTCTGCAGACTGAGAAAATGCATATAATAAGTTTCTATGAATTATATTTTTCATGAGGTGCCCTAATTTTTTCACACGACTGTATGCGACTATATTCTACGCTAAATGCTCCGATCCTCGGACCGGGTCAGTGCGTGTACTGCGTATGAGCTGTGGGCCTTAAGCAGCTCTCGTGAGTTTCCACTAAGGAAAAATACACAGTTGCCTGTTTACGTTCCGGACGCGTGTAAAGGAGCCGCAGCCTTTTGGGTGCAAAGTAAGCTAATGAGGACACCCCCACGCTCTGCTAACATTCATAGGGCCGGGTTACACTCTGAAAACAAGCAGTCAAACCACACAACCAGCTATCAAAGCCTCACACATGCAAGGCAATCAGAGGCCTCCAGCGCACTGAAAATAAGCAGACAACAGCAGGCCTCGCTTTCTGACTGTATGAGTCTTCCCCATGCAGGAGAGCATGGAGGCGTTTCAGGCAATTCGTCTGTGCATCTGTGCACAGCTGGTGGATCGCATTGCCTCGGCTCAGTCAGCCTCACTGTAATCCGTCCTTCTGGCCATTGGGATTTAAGGTAAAGGAGTAAAATATCAAATATAGCATTTCTTTAGAGACCTGCTACACTTTAAAGGGCCCGTATTGAACATTTTCATGTTTTCCATTTCCCCTCCCTGAGGTCTGCTTATAACACTTGTGTGGGTTCATGCATCAAAAAGTACGTTAATTTTTGCATGACTATAATTAATATAATAAACAGGCTGTTTCTGGTACCGTGCCTTTAAAACTGATAAGCAAATGAGCACGGTCTTGATTGGCTGCCCTGTATTTGGGCTCACTCCAAAAACCAAACACACAAACCAAATAAAAAAACAAAAAAAGTTTGACTTCTTAACTTAATAACTCTATATAACTTTACTTTGAATGGGCGGGGCTAAACGTCTGCAGGTTGACTAATGTGCCGGTTTAGTTTTTGTGACATCACAAAAATAGCGAATTTGAAAATGGGCCATTTCCGCAAGCCCTTCGCTTCCCTTATATGGACTGACTGTTTGGTACCTCATTCAGAAGCAGGCCAGGCTGAAATACTCTTTATAGCTTCAGCAGGAGTGGGCGGGGCTAAACGGCTGCATGATGAATAGCCGGATATGCTATAGGTTTATGTGTTGGTTTTTGTGACATTACAAAAACAGTGACTTCAGAATGGGCCATTTTTGCATTTGGACTGACTGTGGTCCCTCATTCCATTTAACTTCAGTGCAAATGGGCGGAGCTAAACTGCTGTATGCTTATTAGCCGGATATACTATAGATTTATGTCTTGGTTTTTGTGACATTATAAAAACAGTGACTTCAGATTGGGCTATATTTGCATTTGGACTGACTGTGGTTCCTCATTCCATTTCACTTCAATGTAAGTGGGCGGAGCTAAACTGCAGCAGGCTGAATAGGCGCATGTAGATGTTTTGCAGATATGTTTGTGTGCACAGACTGTAAGAATTAGCTTATTATCTGTGGTTTTTAGTGGGAATTTGGACTGTTTCTGTTGCTTGATCATTAGAAGAGTGGAGGGCCGGTTCAAAGAAGGGCATAAAAGCCCCATGGAAGGACAATCGGTGCACCAGCGGGGTCATGGGCGCCCAAGGCTTATTTTTTAAAGCTCATGGAGGCTCCGCCCACCTCACAACCTACAGGACTTGCCTTGGTGCCAGATACCACAGGGCACCTTCAGAGGTCTGGTGGAGTCCATGCCCCCGACAGGTCAGATCTACACAATATTACTATGGGTTGTAATGTTATGGCTGATTGGTGTATCAATTCTGGAGGCCGTTGTTTGTCCTTTTACAGACTGGTCTTCATGTCGCTTGTTTTTGGGCCCATATTTAGCTGTTCCCACGGGTCTCCTACTGAAGTATGGTGGGCATTTGGAGTCGGGACAGGTCTGGACTCCGGCCCTGTATCTGAGAGCCTGCTGGAGCCAATGCTATCTGCATTTCTTTGCCGTTAAGAAAAATGTAATCAGCGCTGACACGGATTCTCTAATAAAGGAACAGATAAGAGGCCAGACATTTCCATTTCGCTGCGGCCTAATCGCAGCGTCATCAAACGCACCCGATACAGCTTGAGCAGAGCGCTGTCTGCACGCATACACACAGGCGGTACAGAGCAGATATTGGCGAGTTGCATTATTACGTATTTTAGCTAAATTTCGGCTCGAAATATTTATAAAAAATAAAACCCTAACATTTCAAACCAGGTTGCAGACGTTTAACATCTGCTCCCGAAAACCAAAGACAACATCAGTCATCTGAGCGTCGTGTTTTCGAGTTTGTTCAACAGCTCTATAAATATCATTTAATCTCCAGTTGTGAAGTCGCAGCTGCTCTGTAGCCGAGTGCGGTGGAAAAGCTGATGTTTCATCTCTGCTACAGCACACACTCGACTTTTCTGCTAAAAAATCTTTTGTCTTCAGCGCGGTGCAAAACACAGCGACATGAACACGCGTCTTATTACAGCTCCCTACAGAAATATCGAGAAAATGGGGCTTTATTATTTCAAAAGTAATGTTATTGGGAAAGCAAACCTGGGCCAGTTTTACGCTACTCATAAATACAGCAGGTTGTTAAAACCACTGTGCAGGTTGATGTCAAGGCCAATCTTAATGCCGCAGTTGCTCATGGACAAACCAAAAACTGTCTAACAAACAGAACTGTTCAATTTCAAACCACAGAGTTAAAAGAACAGCTCATGTCAAAACCGAAGAGCTAAAAAGAACAGCTAACGCAAAAATTAAGGAGCTAATAAGAAAAATTGAAGGTGAAACCAGGCAGTTTAAAAAGAACAGTTAAAGTTTAAATGAAAGAGTTAATAAGAACAGTTGGAGATAAGACTGAACAGTTTAAAAAGAACAGTTAAAGTTCACATTAAAGAGTTAATAAGAACAGTCGGAGTTAAGAACAGACAGTTAAAAAAGGCCAGTTAGGTTGAAATTAAAGAGATGTTAAGAACAGCTGTAGTTACGACTGAACAGTTTAAAAAGAACAGTTAAAGCTCAAATTAAAAAGATATTAAGAACAGTTGTAGTTACAAGTGAACAGTTAAAAAAGAACAGTTAAAGTTCAAATTAAAGGGTTAATAAGAACAGCTGGAGTTAAGACTGAACAGTTTAAAAAGAACAGTTATGGTTGAAATTAAAGAGAATTTAAGAACAGCTGTAGTAAATACTGAACAGTTAAAAGAACAGTTAAAGCTCAATCAAAGACTTTAAAGGGATAGTTAAGTGTAGTTAAGAATGGACCACAATAAAACACATGAGCTCAAAATGACCTGTTTAAATAAAACAATAGAAAGTGGAGAAAGAAAAGTAGAGAGTTAAAAAGAACAGTTATGGTTGAAACTGAACAGTTATAAAGAAAAGTTCATTTTAATGTGAAACAGTTAAGAAGATAAAACTAACATGCTATGAAGAACAGCTAAAGTCAAAATCGAAGTTATTTTTTGAACAGTTCAGGTTAAAATCAAACAAACATTGATATTAATGAACTGAACAGATAAGGAGGGCAATTCAAGGTAAAAATAGAGTGTTTATCGAACAGCTGAAAAGAAATATTGATGTTAATTAACCGAACAGTTAAGAAGAGCAATTCTAGAGAGGTCAAAAGAACAGTTCAAGTTAAAACAAAAGAACCAAGAACGATCGGAGGTTGTTTGAGAATCTGCCTGGATCGGGTCCGTTTTGAGACTGAATGTCGAGTGTTCTTGATCACACTGGCGTCGTTTATTCCAAAGCAAACCAAACAAACAAATTAAAAAGTGTTCAGAGAAAACCCGGCGATTTATACGATGCCACTCTTCTCATGTTTGCTTCAATTTAAAAATCCCTAAATGAAAAGCAGACGATGCTAGCAATCGTAAATCAACAACAAAGGACCACCACAGCATATAGCACAACACCAGAACCACGACACACAACACATCAGACAAAGGAGCAGTCTGAACCCCCGACTGAAGCCCTAGGTTCTGGAGGCCTTTCCTTACTGCACTACCGAAGGCCTCCAGCACTGAACCGTCAAAACCCAGCACGTGTCGAACAACGTTATCAGCATTCTTGGACCACTGCAGCGGTTCTGCTCTGGCCGAGCTCACAGCCAAAACTTGGCCTCTGTGAAAACTCCCATCTGTCAGTCCAGCAAGCTCTCTAATCTGCCTCGCCTCATTTCCACGCGTCTGCCGGCCTGACTTCTACATCAGCGGCGGTGGAGGACGGGTGGAGAAACCGGCCCAGAACCAGAGAAGAGCGAGGCATCCCTCAGAGAGCACAGACGAAAAAAAAACGAAACAAGCCTGTTAAGCACTCACCAAGGCCGGGAGCCTCCAGAGAGATGAGAGAAAGAGAGTCAGAGAGAGGGCGAGAGACACTCGGAGACACCCCGAGAGAGCTAGAGGCCCGAATGAGCTGGGGTATATGAGGGCGCTAACAAACGTCTTCAGTCTGTGGAGGTGATGAAGCTTTGTGATCTGGCTTGATCTACGACATCTGCGCTTGCCAAGCTCAGCTCTACTGCTTCAGTGAGTGAGTCAGTGTGTGTGTGTGTGTGTGTGTGTGTGTGTGTGTGTGTGAGTGCAGGTGAACTCTGTGGGCTGGCTGTTCTTCTCCCACAGCTTCGCATTCCCTTCAAGCTTCTCGGTTTCTCAGAAACGGCAATTTACTCCTTCACCTAAATCAGCTCAGCACAGGCTCCGGCAGCGCAGGGCTTTTGTAGCATGTTTACAGGATGAAAGCCCGTCTAGAAGTCCGTCTACCATAGCAACTTGGTTCAAGGGGTCCGCAGAGGACGAGGCCCACTCAAAAATGTGTCATAATACAACACCTTGTAAAAGATCGTTAGCCGACGGATTTTATCGCCGCGTGAGATTACTGTAGACTCCACAAACAGCCATTACAACCAAAACACAAGCAAATAGGGCCGCAGATTAATGGGCCGGGGCTGTAAATGTGACAGACTGTGGAAGTAGAGGTTTCCAGGACCTCTAACCAACACCATCATACACTATGTAGCCTACACTCTAGGTTCTTTGAGCGATGCCATAGAAGAACCACATTAAGAACCTTTTTAAAGGAGCTATGAGTGTAAAGAACCTGTAGACTGACTTATTAACCCGTTAATAAGGTTCTTCATGTATTTATATCCTTTATGGAACCAAATATAGAATGGTTCTTCGAAGGCATTGCACGACACATGAAGCAAATAAGGCTTTAGATTAGAGGTCAGGGCTGTAAATGTGGCAGACTGGTGAAGTAGAGGTTTCCAGGACCTCAAACCATCAACACCATCATACACTATATAGCCTACACTCTAGGTTCTTTGAGCGATGCCATAGGAGAACCACTTTTAGATCCATAAAGAACCTTTTTAAAGGAGCTATAAGTGTGAAGAACCTGTATACTGACTTATTTAACCCTTTACAAGGTTCTTCATGTATTTATATCCTTTATGGAACCAAATATGGAATGGTTCTTCGATGGCATTGCACAGCACATGAAGCAAATAGGGCTTTAGATTATAGGTCAGGGCTGTAGAAGAACCACTTTTGGATCCAATAAGGACCATGTTTGTGAAGGAACCTTTACATTGTCTTGAAAGGTTCTTCGCTTATATCTCTCTCAAAAATAGATCTTTATTAAATCTGCAATGGTTCTTTGATAGCAAACAGAGCTTCAGGTTAATAGGCCTGAAGCCCTGGTGCAGAACTGGTGAAGAGGTTCTCAGGACCTCAAACCAACACCATCATGCACTATATAGCCTGCACCCAACACTTTGGTTCCTTGGTTTCTTTTTAAAAGAGCTGTACACTGACTTATTTAACCCTTTATAAGGTTCTTCATGTATTTATATCCTGCATGGAACCAAATATGGAATTGTTCTTTGATGGCATTGCACAACACACAAGCAGATAGGGCTTTAGATTAGAGGTCAGGGCTGTAAATATGGCAAACTGGTGAAGTAGAGGTTTCCAGGACCTTAAACCATCAACACCATCATACACTATATAGCATCTCTAAGTTCACACTCTAAGTTCACTGAGCAATGCTGCAGAAGAACCACTTTTGGTTCCATAAAGAACCTTTTTAGAGCAGCTGTGAGTGAGAAATCTACAATGGTTCTTTGATGACATCAGATGGCACATAAAGCAAATAGGGCTTCAGATTAATAGGCCTGAAGCCCTGGTTCCCATGACCTCAAACCAACACCATCATACACTATATAGCCTACACTCTACACTTTGGTTCCTTGGTTCCTTTTTGAAGGAGCTGTGAGTGTGAAGAACCTGTATACTGACTTATTTAACCCTTTATAAGGTTCTTCACATATTTATATCCTGCATGGAACCAAATATGGAATGGTTCTTTGATGGCATTGCACAACACATGAAGCAAATAGGGCTTTAGATCATATATCAGGGCTGTAGAAGAACCACTTTTGGTTCCATAAAGAACCTTTTTAGAGGAGCTGTGAGTGAGAAATCTACAATGGTTCTTTGATGACATCGGATGGCACATAAAGCAAATAGGGCTTCAGATTAATAGGCCTGAAGCCCTGGTTCCCATGACCTCAAACCAACACCGAAGGGAGGGGATCATGCTCTGCTTGGAATTGTGGAGCAGTGGTGGCTCAACGGTTAGAGCTATTGATGACAGGGTTGTGGGTTCGATACCCAGGCTCGGCAAGCTGCCGCTGTTGGCCCTCTCCCCAGGCGCTGCAGCAATGGCTGCCCACCGCTCCACTGTCCCCTGTGTGTGTTTTCCTGGGGTGTATGTGTGTGTTCACTGGTAAATATAGTCATCTTGTCCACCACCACCACCATGCTGGACACCATCTGAGCCAAACTGGTTGTTGATCTTGGTCTCGGCAGACCACAGGACACGGTTCCAGTAATCCATGACCGCTTGTCCTCAGCTCAAAAAACTGTCTGAGGGCTTTTTTTTGTGCGTCGGCTGCAGGCCGAGTGGATGCAGTGTTGGGCGTATGGTCTGAGCGCTGACAGGCTCTGAGCACCTCCTGCAATGCTGGCAGCACTCATGCGTCTCTTTTTTCTAAGCCAACCTCTGAACATGACGGACGCTAAACACATGGACTCGGCTTCTTTGGTCGAGGCTGGCGAGGCCTGTTCCGAGTGGAACCCGTCCTGGAAAACCGCTGTGTGACCTCGGCCACCGTGCTGTAGCTCCTCAGAGGTTCCACGTTGAATATCCGAGTGGCCAGAATGAGAGGACTGTACCCAAAGCACCAAATGAACTGCTGGTGTTGCCAGCAAATCGGACATCAGTGAGCTGTTTTCAGAAGACAGCAAATCTACTCCTATAGGTCAGAGCCCACGATTGGCATTGGGCATAGTGACCTTAGGGTCATGCTTAGCTGCTCTACTGGCCAGGGCTTGCCCATGGAAATCATACACACTGTACAAGTGGGAAGCTGGATTTACTCATTAGAAAGGGTGTCTGAATACTTTTGGACGTGTGTGTGTGTGTGTGTGTGTGTATACATTTTGCTGGATTTTTCATCACATTTTAACAGAATTTCTAGATATTTGCTGACTTTAATGTTTGGGAAAAAAAACAACCAAGCAAATAATAATAATAATAATAATAATAATAATAATTTCATGTCCCATTACTTTTGCACACACCTAATTAAATTCAGTAAAACAGACAGTAATAAGCTTAATAATATGCAGGAATGTGTGACTTATTTACACTCAGCCAGGGGTGCCCAAACTTTTGCACAAAGCTATAAAGACATGAACAAGCTCTCAGATTTCCCACCTGTTTTACTCAAAGTTAAAGCACTACAGCAGCGCCTGTTTTCCCACCCGTATTCCAACAAGCCCCGCCCCTCTGCGCTCGGATTGGCTGGTCGCTTACCTAACCTCACTAAGCTGCCCGCCCTCCTAATCCGCTAAAGCTCTGGGGAACTGTTCTAGAGGGAGGAACCGGACTTTAAGGTTCTGCATCTTCCTTCAGTAAGAACTAGTAACGAGTACCAGTCCGAGTACGGGGGCAGGGGGCGGGGCTTAAGCGTTCTAGACTCGTTTCGCTCGTTTCCATGAGCTGCTGGCGAATCCCAGCGAGTAGTGGGCGGGGCTTACAGCGATTTGGACCGACTGCACGTGAAGAAGATTAATAGCTTATTTTAATTTATTTATTAATTAATTTATTTATTTATTTAGTAAACAAATCCTGTAAAGGAAACACATTTATTATCTGCACATTTTAACACAACTTTATTTACTGAATTTAACATATTGAAAAAAACAAACAAACAAAACATTAAAAATGTAAACTACTGCAGACTATTCTATTGCTAAGAAAATAAAAATAAAATAAAATAAAATAAAGTTAAATAAAGTAAAGTAAAGTAAAGTAAAATAAAATAAAATAAAATAAAGTTAAATAAAGTAAAGTTAAATAAAGTAAAGTAAAATAAAATAAAGTAAAGTAAAGTAAAGTAAAGTAAAGTAAAGTAACGTAAAGTAAAGTAAAGTAAAATAAAATAAAATAAAGTTAAATAAAGTAAAATAAAATAAAGTAAAATAAAATAAAGTAAAGTAAAATAAAATAAAATAAAATAAAATAAAGTAAAGTAAAATAAAATAAAGTTAAATAAAGTAAAGTAAAGTAAAGTAACGTAACGTAACGTAACGTAACGTAAAGTAAAGTAAAATAAAATAAAGTTAAATAAAGTAAAATAAAATAAAGTAAAATAAAATAAAGTAAAGTAAAATAAAATAAAATAAAATAAAATAAAATAAAATAAAATAAAATAAGATAAAATAAAATAAAATAAAATAAAGTAAAGTAAAGTAAAGTAAAGTAAAATAAAATAAAGTTAAATAAAGTAAAGTAAAGTAACATAAAATAAAATAAAGTAAAGTAAAGTAAAGTATAGTAAAATAAAATAAAATAAAATAAAATAAAATAAAATAAAGTTAAATAAAGTACAATAATATATAATAAAATAAAGTAAAATAAAATAAAGTAAAGTAAAATAAAATACAATAATATAAAATAAAATAGAATACAATAAAATAAAATAAAGTCAAATAAAATTAAATACAATACAATTAAATAAATGAATTAATGTCAATAAATTAAATAGATATAATTATAAATAATAAATAGACTTGATTAGAAAAAATATATATATTAAATATTTACTATATTTTGAATTGTATAAATAAGATAAATTGACACTTAATTAATCCCTGAAAGGACATTGCAGTTTACATACAGACAAACACAAGAACACACAGATGTAAGCAAATAAATAAGTACATAAATAAATGAAATGAAATGAAATTAATGTAAAATAAATCATTATAATTATAAACAAAATCTGAATTGTGTAAATAAGATAAAACATCACTTTATTAATTCCTAAAGGGAAACAGAAACACACAGATAAACACAAGAACACACAGATACAAGCTAAATAAAATAAAATAAAATAATAACGATATGAACAGAAGGATGCTGTATACTACTAGTATATAATATGTAAATTGTATAATATGCAATATGTCAATAATAATAATAATAACATGTGCACCTTTCTGAAACAGAATTTACCAATTAAAAAGTTTTTATACTTTTATTATAAACGCAAAACTCATAATTTTGATATATATAAAATAAGAGTGTGTATATCTGGACTGCACGTGAGGAGCTGTGAGTGTGAGCAGCTGTCCAATACGAGCGCAGGGGGGCGGGGCTTTGCGGAAAACGGGTGGGAAAGAGAAACACTGACCCACACAGCCGGTGCAGCTCCTCCCTGCGTTCAGCCCCGGCTACTGCTGCTGTCTGTCTGTCTGCCTGCCTGTCTGCCTGCCTGTCTGTCTGTCTGCCTGTCTGTCCGTCCGGCGACACGGCGCTGCTTTCTCCCAGGAACCAGAGCCTGGAAGAAATACCAGTAACAGCAGGAGCAAGTCGAGAAGCTCCAGAGCAGCACTCCAGCACAGCTCCTCCAAGCATGTGGTCGTGAAGAAGGAGGACCTCCACAAACCTCCAGACTCGAAGAACCTCGCCTGGTTCTCCTGCACAGGACAGGGCTCGCGCCGAGAGGTAGGAGCCTTCAAAGCCTTGTAGCGGTTTTCTTAAGCGCTGTGAACTTCTGGACAGGGCTGTTTTCGAGACGTGGACTGGTCATCGTTTGAGTGGACAAGTGGAAACGGTGGAAGTAAGTGTTAACAGATCCCTGCAGGTCACTGCTGATCCCTGCTGATCTCTGCAGATCAGTGCTGACCACTATAACAGAGATGCAGGGTTGGAACACAGGGCTTGATACAACCAAAAGCTGCACAGCAAAATGACCAGTGCTGAATCTGAATGAACTCCATAAGTGCTAATTAATCACTGCAGGAGTTCATTCAGTACAGTGATAGTTAATAGAACTCTTTCCCAGACCTAGATTAATCCTAAACTTAGACTTTTAGACACTTTTAATGGGTTTAAAGGGCCAATAGTTGTGCAGATTAGTCCAAGACTAGGCTTAATCCATTTCTGGGAAACCAGCCCTGAACAGTTCATTCAAAAGTTCAGTATTTTTGGTTCTAATAGACAAATTAATTGTTTAATTGCTAGATTTAGGCGTAATGGTTTTAATGGCCATTTGAGAGTAGCAGGGCAAATTAGTCCAAGACTAGGCTTAATCCGTATCTGGGAAAGCGTCCCTAAGAGTTCATTTAAGAGTTCAACCATTACGGGTTCTAGTGGACAATTTAAATGAGCCTAAAACCAAAACTACAGCTAGATTTAGGCTTAAAATGGTTGTTTGAGAGTAGCAGGGCAAATTAGTCCAAGACTAGGCTTAATCCGTATTTGTGAAAAAGTCCCAAAGAGTTCATTTGAGAGTTCAGCGGTTCTAATGGAGAACCTAATGTTGCCTAAAATAAAGAAAGTGCTAATGAATCACTGCAGGAGTTCATTCAGTACAGTGATAGTTAATATAACAGTTTCCCAGACCTAGATTAATCCTAAACTTAGACTTTTAGACACTTTTAATGGGTTTAAAGGGCCAATAGTTGTGCAGATTAGTCCAAGACCAGGCTTAATCCATTTCCATTCAAACGTTCAACCATTACGGGTTCTAGTGGACAACATAAATGTGCCTAAAACCAGAACTACAGCTAGATTTAGGCCTAAAATTATTTTAATTGCAGTTTAAGAGTAGCAGGGCAAATTAGTCCAAGGCTAGACTTAGCCTGTATCTGGGAAAACAGCCCTGGACAGTTCATTCAAAAGTTCAGTATTTTTGGTTCTACTAGACAAATTAATGTTTCCTAAATAAACTACAGCTAGATTTAGGCTTATAAGGATTTTTAATGATCGTTTGAGAGTAGCAGGGCAAATTAGTCCAAGACTAGGCTTAATCCATATCTGGGAAAACGTCCCTAAGAGTTCATTTGGGAGATCAGCGGTTCTAATGGAGAACTTAATGTTGCCTAAAATAGCAAAATGACCAGTGTTGAATCTGAATGAACTCCATAAGTGCTAATGAATCACTGCAGGAGTTCATTCAGTACAGTAATAGTTAATATAACAGTTTCCCAGACCTAGATTAATCCTAAACTTAGACTTTTAGACACTTTTAATGGGTTTAAAGGGCCAATAGGCTTAATCCATTTCCATTCAAAAGTTCAACCATTACGGGTTCTAGTGGACAACATAAATGTGCCTAAAACCAGAACTACAGCTAGATTTAAGATGATAATGATTTTAATGGCTGTTTGAGAGTAGCAGGACAAATTAGTCCAAGACTAGACTTAATCCGTATCTGGGAAAGCGTCCCTAAGAGTTCATTTAAGAGTTCAGCGGTTCTAATGGAGAACCTAATGTTGCCTAAAATAGCAAAATGACCAGTGTTGAATCTGAATAAACTCCATAAGGGAATTCAGAGTTCATTCAGTACAGTAATAGTTCATATAACAGTTTCCCAGACCTAGATTAATCCTAAACTTAGACTTTTAGACACTTTTAATAGGTTTAATGAGCCAATAGTTGTGCATAGACCAGGCTTAATCCATTTCCATTCAAAAGTTCAACCATAATGGGTTCTAGTGGACAACCTAAATTTGCCTAAAAACAAAACTACAGATAGATTTAGGCTTAAAATGATTTTTTAAGGATTAGTCCTAGGCTAGGCTTAATCCATATCTGGGAAAACATCCCTAAGACTTAATTTAAGAGTTCAGCAGTTCTAATGGAAAACCTAATGTTGCCTAAAACAAATTACAGCTAGTTTTAGACTTTTTTCAAGAACTTTCAGTAGTTGTTTGCTATTAGCAGTTCAAATTAGTCCAAGACTAGGCTTAATTGTTGTCTAGGAATCTCAAGGCCTAAGTGTCTAAGAGTTAATTAAACAGTTTAAAGAGTCAATTCAGGGATTTGGACTCTTATAACAAAAAAAAAAAAAACAAAGTTTCCAAACTTTTCTAAGTAATATAATTGTTAAAAATATGATAATGCTCTGAATGAACCTATTGGTCTTATTGTCCCGTCGTTAATGAGGTATTATTATGCAATAACTGATATAAATTGTTCAATAAATTAAACTGAACGAATATGTGAGAGGTTTGGCTGGTGGTTGGCGGTCGGTGGTTGGTGTAGCATAATAGGTAACAGCACCACCCTACATCGTTGAAGACTGGGGTCTATGTCTTGGTCTGTCTGGTTATTAGAGTGGTGGGCTGCAGTAACCCCCTCTTTGAGGACACAGTCTTAAAAATAAAAGGAGCCATAGAAGGAACCACTTTTGGTTCCTAATGAACTACTTCCAACTGTAGTTCAGAACCTTCACATCAACTGGTGGTTCTTTACACTCTTCTTTATGGTTCTTTATGGAATCAAAAATGGATTTTGGTTCTTCTTAGAGATGCACCGATCCGATATTAGGATCGGATATCGGTCCTGATATTAACAAAATGAGCTGGATCGGGTATCGGATAATTAGGCAGATCCATGGAACCGATCCTTTCACTGTAATTTGTTGGTGTGAGACTGAACTAAAGGGTTAGATGTTTGCAATTTTTGGTTGCTACTTGTTTGTTTGACCAAGTTACTTATTTATGTATCATATTTACTAGATTTTATTTGGAATTACGGTAAATGTTTATAAATATTAATAAATATTTATATTATATATAATACATATACATATTTATTAATATTGATACATATTTTGTCTAATATATACTTATATATATATATAATAATTTTATATAAATCTTATATAATCTTATATATATATATATATATATATATATATATATATATATATATAAGATTGATTACTGTTTGTGTGTTTGACATAGTGACGCTACTTATTTTCATTTTGGCTGATACATTTTGTTTATTTTAATATATTTTAAGAAGTTTCACTCCTTTTTATTTTAAATTTCAAACAAGAAACAGCAATTTACTACATTTATATCTGTGTTAATTTGTTATATATATATATATATATATATATATATATATATATATATTTTTTTTTTACAAAGTTAGTAAAGTAATTTTTAAGTCATTCCTGATGCCTTAAGTCACTCCCACATGGTGAGGTATACGGTTTATTAATTCAACCATGTTATCGGATCAGTATCAGGTATCGACCGATATGTAAAGATATGTAAATTAAGATAATCCTTTATTAATCCTTTAGTCCCACAGAGGGGAAATTCTCAGTGTCACAGCAAAGTTTATGTATCAGTTTACGTATCGGTATCAGAACTTTAAAAAAGCTGAATCGGTGCATCCCTAGTTCTTCTATGGCTTCTATCGCTCAAAGAACTATTTGAAGCAGCCGAGGGTCAGTGAGGGACACAGGTCAGGTGTCACATTTCTCCTGTACATTTGAGGAGTAGTGTGGCGTCCAGCAGAGCCGGAGTTGAGTAGATCCGTTTGCATCTGCATGAACTGAAGCGTAGTTTAGGTGGGCCTGGACTTTCCTAAGTATTTTCAGTTCTGACCTTCCACTGGCTTTAATGCCCTTCAGTTGTGTAGATTCAGCTCCTGGACTGATATGTGCTTTGTGATTGGTCACTCCTCCCACTGTGGGCGGAGCTTTAGTGTTCCGCTTTAGACCAACAGGATCCGAAATGTGAGAAGTATGGAGTCAGACAGACCTCAGATCCTGTGCTGAGAGATGCTTGATGGACCCACAAGTAGGGATGTCCCGATCGGATCTGGGCCAATCCAGGCATATTTTAATGGATTCAATCGCAATCCAGTTCCGAGTCTTTGTTTTAACCACACTGTTCAGAGCGCCATCTGGTGTCCTTTACGGCGCAGCAGTGTGGACGTTCTCAGAAGGTAAATAAAGGAGTTGAGGTTCTGCAGTGTGGAGCCATTTTACAGTGGAACCTGAAAACAGACCATAATATCTGACCCTTTATAAAACTCCCACTGAAACGCTCTGTTTTACCAGCGGGAGAACCGCAGAACCGGCGCTCGCCTTTCTCTGTTTATAAACCAGCACTGAAGAACCCGTTCAGAACCGAGTGGAGGCTAACGCTAATGCTAACACACACACAAACACACACGCTATAGAAACCCCAATCACACACACAGCACATTCACCCACTATAATCCAGTTATCACACACCAGTAGACCAACAACAACCACAGATACCAGTCCAGAGTGTGTACCACTACACACACACACACACACACACACACACACTCTCTCTCTCACACACACAGGGAGTGATCAGACTGCAGTGTTGTAAAGGAGCTGGGAGCTGATTGGTCAGGGAGGAGATCAGACTGGATTATCAGATATTAAACACTATAAAACAGTGATTTTAAGAAAAGTCTGACTAAACTAAATCAGTCAGTCCAGAAAGTCTGATTATAGAAACTGATCCTGATATAATAATCAAAAAATAAAAAATAAAATTATCAGCAGCTCGTCTGATCTAAACTAAGCACACACAGAGATCAGATCGGATCAGATCGGATCGGTATCGGCTGATTCTAAGCTTAAAGAGCCTCTTAAATAACCTGATACATTTTAGCCAAGTTTGAAAGACCCCTACATAATGTGAAGGCTCTACAGTCTGGGCAAAAAGGGGTCTTTATAGTACTGAAAGAGGGGTCTTTGACTCATAACTAGTCTTTGTGCTGCTACACAGAGGCATGTTTTAAAAGGTTGTTTAAGAACCACGTATAAAAGGGCCTCTTAGAATTCAGCTGTGAGCTGTCCCATTTAGAGCCATTAGCTTTACTAAAGAACCCTTCAACAGCCCCCTTTTTCTAAGCAAAGCAAGGGGTACCCTGTCATCCTGCCCTTTTGGACCTCGGTCAGATCTCGTCCTTTGCCCATGACGATGGTTCTGCACTCTGTGACAGCTGACTGGTGTGCCCGCTCACTCACTCATACATGCAGTAAACCCTGCAGTCATATGGCGTCTGTGGCGTCCCGGGCCGGGTTCACTCCACACCAGGGGTGGTCATAAGGGAGGTAGCGGCCTGAAAACCTCCTCAGAGATACACTAAGGGGAAATGTTTGTGGACACCCTTTCTAATGGATGCATTCAGCTTCACTTGAAGTTGAAGCACCTATTGCTGACACAGATGTGCAAATGCTGCCAATAGAATAGGACTGTCTGCAGCAGATAAACCAACATGAACCTATCGGCACCATGCTGCCTAATAATGCCAGGCGTGGGCTGGTAGAGGGGTTTAAAGCCCCCCAGCATTGAGCTGTGGAGCAGTGGAAGAACTGTGCCCTCTGGAATGAAGGTGGTGGTGGTCCATCCAATACTTATACCAATACGCTCTTGTCACAGAATGCAGTCAATCAAATTCTCACAGCAATGCGCCTCCAAAATCTAGCAGAAAGCCTTCCTCCCTGGACAGTAGAGACAGTTCCTCCAACAAAAGCAGGATCAGCTCTGGATTTTTAGAAGAAACAATGAATGAGAAGGTGTCCCAATACTTTTGTCCTAATATTGTAAGCACCCAAACCCGTTTCCCCTCCTCTCTCTCGTCTCTTTGTCATTCTCTCTCTCTCTCTCTCTCTCTCTCCCTCACTCGCTTGCTCGCTCTGGCAGTCACATGGCTGGATGTCTGAGCAGTCAGACTGAACTGTTTCACCGGACCTCAGTCGAGGGGAAAAAAGCCGCTGAATGTGAGCGTGAAGCGAATGCTGCCCGCTCACAAACACTCAGCTGTGTGCTGACTGATCCCTGGCTGATGGAGTCCAGTAGATGTTACATCACCAGACGTTTCAGCTGAGCTTGCATCTGCACCCGTTGACTCTCACCGCCGCTCTGCATTCTCTCACGTGGGCCTCGTTTATAAGGGGGGGGGGGGTCTGGTGGACGGTCACTGCTACTTTTCTTCACCTCATCTGCTCCTGGCCTTCTCCGCTCTCTCAGATCTTCTCATTGAGGTTCGTGCAGTTATGGAGGCCAGTGGTTTTTGGCTCTTCTCCATCAAATGCCTTTTTCCCCCCATTGCTGGCACATTACTGGGCAGATATTCTGTCCAAATAGGGAGATGAAGGCAAAAATGCCTGGAAAAGCCCAGAAGTGTCCAGATCGGTCTGGGTTCTAGTGTTTCCAGTGTTTGATTGTACAGCCCAGTGGTTTGTTCTGTTGAAATGAACCCCCGACTGTTTGAGACGGCCTCAGTATGTCGTACACGGCCAAGACTGTCCAGGAATACACTTCAGAAAAACTTCTCTCAGGCATTGAGGAGTGATACATGCAGTGATACAACTGGACAAAAGTATTGGGACGCCTGCTCATTCATTGTTTCTTCTGAAATCAAGGGTGTCTCTACTGTCCAGGGAACAAGCCATGTTCGTGAGGTCCCAGGCTCCTTCACATCTAAAGACTAGTAAATATGTGGTCCACATCTTAAAGAGGGCAAGGATAGGGTCATCTACCAGGCAGAGGTCACAGAGGTCATTTTAGGCCACAGAACCTTCCTTTGGAGTAACAGCCAAAGGCCGATGGCGGTACAGCAAAACTGGGCTTGCTTGGTGTTTCTTGTTTTAGGAGTGCAGTGGAGAGAGACGGAGGATTTTCAGCAGAAGAGCGAGAGAGATTGGCTTTGTATGAGAAAAAGAGAGAGAGTGAGAGTGTGTGTGAGAGAGAGAAGGCAGGGTTTCTACTCTCAAGAGAGTCCTGTACGTGCAGCAGGGTCTTATGGGTTTGATTAGTGAAGTCGGCTGGTGCCTGATACCCCTCTGCCTGTGCACACACACACACACACACATACAGGCCTACCTTCTCCTGCTTCACATTATGCACAAGGACACGACTAGATTCCGGGCCTGACCCTCTGTCAGATGCAGTTACCCCACCCCAGCCCCTCCGGCCCCTCCAGAACTGTCTGCACTTCACAGATTCCAGTCATTCTTACAGCCGTCCTTAAACGGGTTGGTGGTTTGGCCCAGAAATCGAATGTACACAGCTTTCCCTCCCTTACCCACAATGCAGTCGATCAGCCAAGACATGTTCTGGCGTCCAAAATTTGGCTCTGCAGCTTTGCACTGAAGCTGCATGGCTAATGTAGCTGACAAGTACTGAAAGATCACACTGTAGGTCCAAATGTTTGTGGACACCCCTTCTACTGAATGCATTGAGCTACTTTAAATTGCAACCATCGCTGACACAGATGTGCCAGTACACACATACACACACACACACACACTAGCTTGTCTAGTCCCTGTAGCACTCTGGACTCCCTGGAGAAGATATATGAACATGAGCCTATTGGCACCATGCTGCCTAATGATGCCAGGAGTGGGCTAGAGGGGTATTTATAAAGCCCTCCAGCAGTGAAATGATGGGGGTGGTGATGCTCCATTCAATACCATCCAACATCCTGACATCACTAACGCTCTTGTCCCTGAATGTAGTCAATCAAATCCTCACAGCAATGCGCCTCCAAAATCTAGTAGAAGCCCTCATCCCTGGATAGTAGAAGAAGGATAAGCTCTGTTTTTAATACCCTTGATTTCAGAAGAAGCGATGAATAAGCAGGTGTCCCAATACTTTTGTCCATATTGCGCAGTCTGTGATGATGTGCTTTTGCTGAGGTTTGAGAAATCATCAGAAACATCAACATGTGGTTATTCTCCCGCTGTGGCCGGTGGGGGAAGCTGGGAAGGCTGAAGCCCGCTGAGGACTACGCCTGGAGACGTGACAGCGCGCTGTCGTCTCGCTCCTCCTGCTGTAAGAGGAAGGGATGAAGAGTGTGTGTGTGTGAGTGTGTGTGAGTGATGGAGTGAATGAGTGTGTGTGTGACCGTTGCGAGTAGTGCGTGAGCGAGCGAGAGAGTGAGTGAACAGAGTCAGTAACTGCGCTCCAAGCTCACAAAGGAGAAGGTGTGTGTGTGTGAGGGGGTCCGATTAGAGGGGCCTTTGTTTGCAGAGAGCGAGATGAGAGAAAGCCTTAATGAAAACCACTGGGTATCTTACTGTGAGTCTAATAACCACACAAATAAAACAAGCCTCTAACAAGAAGGAATGAAACCAAGGGGACGTTCGCCAAACAGCAAATAGCAGGAAAGGCCTCTGGGGGTTGGAGAGGAGGAGAGTGTAGAGTACACCAGAGGTGAACAGAGGAGAGGGAGGAGAAGAGAAGGGAAGAGAAGAGGTGAGATAAATCAGTAAAGACGAGAAGAGAAGAGTGGAAAAGGAGACAAGAAGGTAGGAGAGGAGAAGAGAAACTAGAAGAAAAGAGAAGAGAGGAGAAAAGAGGAGATGAGAAGAGAAGGAAAGAGAGGAAAGGAGAGGAGATGAGAAGAGAAGAGAGGAAAGGAGGAGAGGAGAGAAGAGAGGAGAGGAGAAAAGAGGAGGAGAGAAGAGAGGAGAATAGAGGAGGAGAGAAGAGAGGAGAAAAGAAAGGAGAGGAGAGGAGGAGAGAGGAGAAGAGAAGAGAGGAGAATAGAGGAGGAGAGAAGAGAGGAAAGGAGGAGAGAGGAGAAGAGAAGAGAGGAGAATAGAGGAGGAGAGAAGAGAGGAAAGGAGGAGAGAGGAGAAGAGAAGAGAGGAAAGGAGGCGAGAGGAGAAGAGAAGAGAGGAAAGGAGGCGAGAGGAGAAGAGAAGAGAGGAAAGGAGGAGAAGAGAAAAGAGGAGGAGATGAGAGGAGGAGAGAAGAGAGGAGAGGAGGAGAGAAGAGAAGAGAGGAAAGGAGGAGAGAGGAGAAAAGAAAGGAGAGGAGAGGAGAGGAGAGGAGAGGAGGAGAGAGGATCGGGGCCCACTGCTGGCCCTCACTGTTTATAGTAGGTATAGAGTCGGGGGGGACAAAGACGTCTCAGTGTTTTAGACTCCCTACTGAACTGGGGCCATTTGACTGGCGCTCAAAGGAAATGAGGGCAACCTTAAACCTGTATCCACCTCTTTTCCACCCCCCTCCCAACTACCCCCTACACCGGCCCCTATGCAACACACACTCACTCACACACACACACCTCTGGATAAATGCCCTTGTGAGTACTACTCTTTCAAAAATGAGTTAATTAACAATACACTTCTTGTGTTCTCACTGCTGGGGCATGGTGCCCTAGTCTAAGGTCACAATGCCCAATGCTAAGCTTCAGCTAGAGGGGTGTAAAGCCCCCCAGCATTGAGCTGAATGATGGTGGTGGTGGTGGAGCTCCATCCAGTACTTTTGGGATGAATTGGAGAGTTGGGGATGATGAGGTGGGGTGGTGATCATCGTCCAACATCCTGACCTCACTAATGGTGTTGGATGGCGGCAGGAGAGCTTGCAGTGATGTTGCAGTATGTTGGCATAGCAACATACTGGATACATGGATTTGGGACACAGCCCTGATCTTAGTCTAGATGTTTTCTGGCAATCAGGGCCTCAGAGATCTCTCTGGATCTGGCCCTGGTGATCTTCTTCACCTCTCACTTCAAACGTCTGAGGTTTATTCAGACAGACTCCTTCAGACTCCTCCTCTCCAACCATGTTCTGATCATCTGCAGCTGATGTTCTGCAGCTGGTTCTGATTCTACAGCTGGGGTAATAAATCTCCTCGCAGCAAAATTATATCTCTATTAATTCCATTTTATAAATGATGAGTAAAGACATTTCTTCAGGTGCGTGAGTTTAGTTAGATGACCTCCATCCCTCAGTGCTGGTCTCCTGAAGATCAGATCTCCAGATGTTCAAAGCTCAAACACGAAATATGAAATATTATTTAACACTCCTCAAAAATCACCCTAATCCACTCCTCAGACCTCTCTGAGAACGACCTAGGCGTGGTCTTAATGTTCTAAAGACTGTGCGTGACTGACAGCCCTCCTTTTCTTTTTTTTTTACGTTACCATGGCGACTCACACAGCCTTTAGAAGTTGAGTTTTTTTTTTTAACTTTTAATCTGAACTGCAGTTGTGATGTCACAGATCTTTAGGGTTCACTGAGGTTCTGTTATCTGGAACCTGGAGTTACTAGCCCAGCACGGCTGCAGCGTTTATTAGGGGAAAACGGCCAAACCAGTCGATAGCGATCCACCCACATTACCGAAGAACCAATGGTCCATGGACAGCCATGTGTAGCCAAGAACGTCCAGCTAGCTGAGGCTGAAATCCCACCTGATTAGAGGATAAGGCCTCATATCTGAGAGTACAGAGTGGAGGGAACGGTCTTAGGAGGGTTTCCCACTGGTTTCAGGATCATATAGTAGACTGGCTCATCCAGGTTTGCTTGCTTTCCCTCTAACTTGGGCTTATTTGTTTTCCCACCTGTTTTCAGAGCGTAACTTCACCACTCAGTGAGCTCCCACAGGTTTCAGGGCCTGGATTCCAGTCGATTCTGTGAATTGCAGCTAATCCATTAGCCTCTCTTCTCTGTAGCTTCAGCAGTCTTTAGAAAAAAGAGCTGACGGTCAGTTGCACAGCGGATCACACTGAATGCTAACGCTGCCACTCTGCCGCTCTTTTGGGCACTCAGTGGGCATGGCTGCAGTGACGTCACATGCATACCCAGTGCCCCATCGTCCCTTCCCTCCCTCCTGTCCCTTCTCTGAATTGGCGGCAAGCTACGCAGAGTATGGGTTGGCGGTCGCCAGCAGATCTACCTGGCTACGGTGCTGCGTCTGGACCCCCGTCTGCTAAACTCCATGGTTAAGGCGAGGACGTGAGGGATGCTGGGGCACGCAAGCCAACTGCTTCCCCAGTTGTGGCTCAAGCTTTAGCTTTAGCTTTAGCCATCCAGGTTGCTCAGACTGGAAGAGAGCAGCCATGTTAGCCTTGTGATTGGTCAGGGCTGTGCTGACTCTGGGAAGACCGTCATCAGACATGCTCTACTTTTGCACTGGGGGCCCTGAGGAGCCAGATCCACTCCATTAGAGAGAAAGCTCAGGTTTAGGGTTCCAGGGGTTTTACATATGATAAAGAGGAGATCTGGGGAAGTTTGGGGAGGCTGGAAGCAGTGGTCCGAGGCTGTAGTGTGGAGGTCGGAGGTCGGAGGGGCAGCAGAGCGGAGGGCAGTGCAGTGGTTTCAAATAACTTTCCAAAACAACGTTTTCCTGAAACGGAGAAAATCTTGGGAAAAGAGATTATTTATTCTGGGGCTGGAGGTGAAAACTCACACACACACACACACACACACACACAAACCTTGTTGTTACTGTATGTTGCCGTTCTTGAATGGTTATCCCAGCTGGATGAAGGAGTGCATAATAGCTCCCCTGCTTTTCATCTCTCTCTCTCCCTCTCTCTCTCTCTCTCTCTCTCTCTCTCTTATCCCCTCTCTTATCCTCACTGTCTCTCTCTCCCTCTCTCTCTCCCTCTCTCTCTTTCTCTATCTGCCCCGCTCTCTCTCTCACTCTCTCTCTCTCATCCTCACTCTCTCTCTCTCTTTCTCTCTCTCTCTCTCTCTCTCTCTCTCTCTCTCTCTAGTTTTCTCTTTTTTTTAAGTCAGAAGGCGACTTGTTGCTTCAGCCTTGACGCCAAATTGTTTCCCATCTGCTTCTGATTACCTTTGGTTGCACTTGGTTTCAGGCCAGCCATCTGCTCTCTCTCTCTCTCTCTCTCTCTCTCTCTCTCTCTCTCTCTCTCTTTATCTCCTATTCCCTTGTCTTCCTCTCTCTTTCTCTCTCTTTACTTCTCTCTCTGTCACCGTTTGCCTTTCTCTCTCTTTCCCTACTCTCGCGCTCTTTATCTCACTCTCTTCCTTTACCCCCCCCCCCTCTCTCTCTCTCTCTCTCTCTCTCTCTCTGTCTGATGATGGATGGAGAAAAGAGTAGAAAGGGGGAGGGAGAGAGAGAGAGGAGGGAGGTGGTGGGAGGTTGGGAGGTGGAGGTTATGGTGGTCCTGTAGAGACGCGGAGGTAGGGCTGATAGCTCTTGGTGGTCTCTTTTCTAAAACCCAAACCCCTAGGCCTAGACGCTGACACTTAAACCTTAACCCTAATTCTTACTTTTAACCCTAAACCCTAACTCTTAAGCCTATTAAAAACCTTTGCTCTGCCCCCTAAACCCTAAACCTTAACCTAATCCTGACTGTTAACCATTAACCCTAACTCTTAACCCTACCCAAAAACCCTAGGTCCAAACCCTAACATCTAAACCTTAACCCTAATCCTAATTCCTAACCCTAAACCCTAACTCGTAACCTGACCAAAAACCATAGGTCTCAACCCTGATACTTAAACCTTAACCTTAATCCTAATTTTTAACCCTAACTCTTAACCCTAAACCTTAAACTTTAACCCAAATCTTATTCTCAACCCTAAAACCCAGATTTTTAACCCTAAACCCTGACTCTTGACCTTAATCCTAACTCTTAACCCTAAACTCTTAATCTGACCAAAAACCCTAGAACCTAAACCTTAACCCTAATATTTACTCTTAATCCTAACAAAAACCCTAGCTCTGAACTCTAAACCCTTGACTTTAAGCCTAGTCCTAACTCTTAACCCTAAACCATAAACCTTAACACAAATCTTAATCTCAACCCTAAACCCTGACTCTTAGCCCTAATCCTAACTCTTAACCCTAAACCCTGACTCTTAACCCTAAACCCTGACTCTTAAACCTAAACCTAACTCTTAACCCTAAACCCTGACTCTTAACACTAATCCTAACTCTTAACCTTAAACCCTGACTCTTAAACCTAAACCCTGACTCACCCTAAACCCTGGCTCTTAACCCTAATCCTAACTTTTAACCTTAAACCCTGGCTCTTAACCCTAATCCTAACTCTTAACCTTAAACCCTGACTCTTAAACCTAAACCTAACTCTTAACCCTAAACCCTGACTCTTAACCCTAATCCTAACTCTTAACCTTAAACCCTGACTCTTAAACCTAAACCTAACTCTTAACCCTAAACCCTGACTCTTAACCCTAATCCTAACTCTTAACCTTAAACCCTGACTATTAACCCTAATCCTAACTCTTAACCTTAAACCCTAACTCTTAACCTTAAACCCTGACTCTTAACCCTAATCCTAACTCTTAACCCTAATCCTAACTCTTAACCTTAAACCCTGACTCTTAACCCTAATCCTAACTCTTAACCTTAAACCCTGACTCTTAACCCTAATCCTAACTCTTAACCCTAATCCTAACTTTTAACCCTAAACCCTGACTCTTAACCCTAATCCTAGCCTTTACCTTAGTTTTAGAGGTTATGGTGGTCCTGTAGAGCGGTGCAGGCAGGGCTGATAGGGCTTGGCTGTCTCTCTCTCTCTGCAGATCAGTAACACTGATGCAGGGAAGCAGTGTGTCTGTGTGTGTGTGTGTGTGTGTGTGTGTGTCTGTGTGTGTGTGTGTGTGTGTGTGAGACTTGTCCATGTCTCGTCTTTCTCCGCTGCGTTTCTCTCTGCAGAAAGTCGGTATCTCTAATCTCATCTGTCAGAGCTCTGGCCTCGCTCCACCCGGGCTGCCCCCCCCTCTCTCTCTCTCTGATGTGGGGCTTTAGGACCCTCTAGACTGGAAATGAGTAGCAGCCGTTTTTCTTTAATAGCCCCCCACCTCTCCCTGTAAACGGCCTGGCCCCCACACACCAACCAAGTGTTCACTCGCTCACACACACTCTAGCGTGAACAGCCGCTGCGTGACAGTAGGAAAGTGGGGCTCTTCAGCTCTTTGTTGAATGCTACACCCTACTCTCTACACCACCCTCCTCAGGCCATACTCACTATGCC
Organism: Salminus brasiliensis; assembly: GCF_030463535.1. Classification (NCBI taxonomy): domain Eukaryota; kingdom Metazoa; phylum Chordata; class Actinopteri; order Characiformes; family Bryconidae; genus Salminus; species Salminus brasiliensis. The sequence goes on from NC_132883.1 coordinate 3,242,218, forward strand.
CTCCTTTTTACGCCCTACTCTCTACACCACCCTCCTTAGGCCATACTCACTACGCCCTCCTTTTTACACCCTACTCTCTACACCACCCTCCTTAGGCCATACTCACTACGCCCTCCTTTTTACACCCTACTCTCTACACCACCCTCCTTAGGCCATACTCACTACGCCCTCCTTTTTACACCCTACTCTCTACATCATCCTCCTCAGGCCATACTCACTATGCCCTCCTTTTTACACCCTACTCTCTACACCATCCTCCTCAGGCCATACTCACTATGCCCTCCTTTTTACGCCCTACTCTCTACACCACCCTCCTTAGGCCATACTCACTACGCCCTCCTTTTTACACCCTACTCTCTACACCATCCTCCTCAGGCCATACTCACTATGCCCTCCTTTTTACACCCTACTCTCTACACCATCCTCCTCGGGCCATACACACTATGCCCTCCTTTTTACACCCTACACTCTACACCATCCTCCTCAGGCCATACTCAGTATGCCCTCCTTTTTACACCCTACTCTCTACACCATCCTCCTTAGTCCTTACTCACTATGCCCTCCTTTTTACACCCTACTCTCTACACCATCCTCCTCAGGTCATACTCACTATGCCCTCCTTTTTACACCCTACTCTCTACACCATCCTCCTCAGGCCAGTCTCACAATGCCCTCCTTTTTACGCCCTACTCTCTACACCATCCTCCTTAGGCCATACTCACTATGCCCTCCTTTTTACACCCTACTCTCTACACCATCCTCCTTAGGCCATACTCACTATGCCCTCCTTTTTACACCCTACTCTCTACACCATCCTCCTTAGGCCTTACTCACTATGCCCTCCTTTTTACGCCCGCCTCTCTACACCATCCTCCTTAGGTCATACTCACTATGCCCTCCTTTTTACACCCTACTCTCTACACCATCCTCCTTAGGCCATACTCACTATGCCCTCCTTTTTACGCCCGCCTCTCTACACCATCCTCCTTAGGTCATACTCACTATGCCCTCCTTTTTACGCCCGCCTCTCTACACCATCCTCCTCAGGCCATACTCACTATGCGCTCCTTTTTGCACCCTACTCTTTACACCATCCTCCTTAGGCCATACTCACTATGCCCTCCTTTTTACGCCCGCCTCTCTACACCATCCTCCTCAGGCCATACTCACTATGCCCTCCTTTTTACACCCTACACTCTACACCATCCTCCTTAGGCCATTCTCACAATGCCCTCCTTTTTACACCCTACTCTCTACACCATCCTCCTTAGTCCTTACTCACTATGCCCTCCTTTTTACGCCCGCCTCTCTACACCATCCTCCTTAGGCCATACTCACTATGCCCTCCTTTTTACGCCCTACTCTCTACACCACCCTCCTTAGTCCTTACTCACTATGCCCTCCTTTTTGCACCCTACTCTCTACACCGTCCTCCTTATGCCTTACTCACTATGCCCTCTGTTTTACGCCCGCCTCTCTACACCGCCCTCCTTAGGCCATACTCACTACGCCCTCCTTTTTACACCCTATTTTCTACCTGGTTCTCTTTAGGACATAATCACTATGCCCTAATCCTTATGGCCTACCCTCCACACCCTATCCCCTCCATCTTTTCTATGTCCTACTCCTTTTGCCCTACTCACTACATCAAATTTTTTTACACCATACTTGCTACACCCTCCTCCTCACACCTTAGTCTCTACATCCTCCTACTTATGCCCTGCACCTTACTCCTTACACCCTACCCCCTACTTTCTATACCTTACTTTTTACACCCTACTTCTTGCGCTCTACCCCCTACTCCCTGTCCTCTGTACTCCTTATGCCCTATTCCCTTCACCCTAAACTAAATCCGAACCCTAATCCTGATCTTTAACCCTAAATCCTAACTCTTAAACTTAACCCCAACCCTAAAAATGAACCCTAAACATTAACCCTTCCTCCTAACCCAAAACCTTGAACCCTAAGCTAAATCCTAACTCTTAACCCTAACCCTAATCCCTTAACCCTAGTCCTAAACCATAATGAACAGAGTGTACACTACAGTAACTGCTAGTGTTCCTAGGGTTGTCTCTCTGTGCTCTGCTGTGTTTTGATACTGAACCTGGTCCTGTTTATCATTCCGGTTTAGGACCCTGAACATTCTTCCCACGGACTGACGGAAGCGGATACACGGACGTGCGACCTGTCTGGAGTTAAACACACACACACACACACACACACACACACACACACACACACACACACACACACACATATACCAGCACAGGACTCCTGCCATGGCTCCAGAATTTAGCGCGTCACTCTGGTGAGCGGGGGGCGTCCCAGGCAGAAGAGATGGTGGGACGGAGGGCCGGGCACCTCATTGAAGCTAGCTGTAGTAACCATGGAAACGGTGTGGAGGACCTTGGCGTGTGTTGGGGTCATTGCCATGGTGTTCGCTGGAGTAGGAGAGAGTACCTCAGCTCAGGACGGCCAAGGTAACTATCACCACCCCCCCCACACCTCCCCCCACCAAGCATCTGTATACCTGTATACCTGTATACATCTGTATATACACCATATGTGTCCAAAAGTATGTGGACACTGGATCTCTCCTGCTCCTCATTTCTTCTGAGATCAGATGTATTAATAGAGAGTTCGCCACCCCTTTGCTACAGTAACAGCTTCTACTCTTCTGGAAAGGCTTTATACTAGATGTTGAAGTATTGCGGTGAGGTGGATTTGATTGCATTCAGCCCCCCAAGAGTATTAGTAAGGGCAGGTTCTGGTGTTGGATGATTAGTTCTGACACTCCAAAGCGTCCCAAAAGTACTGGACGGAGCTCCAACACTCCAAAAGTACTGGATGGATGAACTTTTCAGGAAACTCTGATGTGTTGGAACATTGCTGTGAGGGTTTTTTGATTGCATTCAGCCCCAAGAGTATTAGTGAGGTCAGGTTCTGATGTTGGATGATTAGTTCTGCCACTCCAACTCATCCCAGAGGTATTAGATGGAACCCTATCACTCCAAAGGTATTGGATGGATGGTCTCGTCATTCAACACTGCTGTGAGGATGATTTGATTGCATTCGGCCCCAAGACTATTAGTAAGGGCGAGTTCTGGTGTTGGATGATACGGTCTGACTCTCCAAAGCATCCTAAAAGTACTGGATGGAGCTTCAACACTCCAAAAGTATTTGATGGATGAACTTTTCAGGAAACTCTGATGTGTTGGAACATTGCTGTGAGGGTGATTTGATTGCATTCAGCCCCAAGAAGTATTAGTAAGGGCGAGTTCTGGTGTTGGATGATATGGTCTGACTCTCCAAAGCATCCTAAAAGTACTGGATGGAGCTCCAACACTCCAAAAGTATTTGATGGATTAATTTTTAGGAACATTGGAACATTGCTGTGAGGATGATTTCATTGCATTCGGCCCCAAGAGCGTCAGAGAGGGCAGGTACTGATGTTGGATTGTTCCAACTCATTCTAAAAGTTAGTGAAGGATGGATCGAGCATGATCACTCTGAAGAACGCAGCTCTCACTGTGGGGCTTTATACCCCTCTAGCCCGCACTGTTCATTGGACACAGCGACCTTAGGCTCAGGCCCTTCTAAGGCCTCCCTTACTATTATCAATGCTTATCTATGCAGATTATACAAGCTGTGATATCATACAATTGAAAGTAGCTGAGTTATCAAATTAGAAGGAGTGTCCGGACACTTTTTTTTTATCTAAATTTACTCCGAACATGTTTGTCCGAACTGTAATGATACACTACCCTGGGTGTTTCTGTGCTTATTCTGAATGTTGCCTAATAGGAAGCCAGTCAGACACGAATTTGGCGGATGCTTGTTTAAACAAGCGGGCGGAGAAATATGCAGACATGCCACAGTTGGCATCAGCGTCGTGCTTTTCCTTCCATCTTCCTCGTCCTATAAATAGCTAAATAATGAGGTTAGCTGCCGTTCTACCAGCATTATGTCACATAGTTACTTGTGTGCAGGGTACCGGACTGTGAGCTCAGCCTACGGCGGACAGGCGCTTCGCAGTCTCATAACCTGAGCGTGCGACGGTTCTCCAAGAGGGCGTTAGGAATAGGCTTGGTTTGGAGTTGCGGACGGGGGCCCTGTGGCTGCCGTGGCCTCGGTTCTGACTGACTTCTCAGCCTGGCATGCAGGAACGCACTCTCTTCCACCAGTCTGGGTCTGGCCATGACTGGATACAGCTGTTGCACATCTGGAAGAGAGATAGAGAGAGAGAGTCAGACAGACAGACGGCTGCTCTCTTCCCTGCTCACTTTGTCTGAGCACAGAAGCTTATATTGATTAAGCATTCCAGAGTAACAGTACTGACCTAGGAACAGCTTTGAGCGCCCCCTTATGGACAGCTGTACACAAGCTGGGAGAAGCTCCAGAAGCTTGATCTGAAGGTGGAGCAGTATGTGGGCTGAGGTGGTGGAGTAATACTACAGGATTTTACACTAATATGACTGTATGGGTTCTGCAGCGTTACACAGTAGCAGCTCTGGAGAGAGGTTCTCCTCCTGCAGCTCCACCACCAAACCTCCATACAGTGCAGTAGCAGCAGCAGCGTTCCGGCCTGGAGTGGGAATGACGGAGAAGCCGTTCTCCCCCTGTTACAGTCAGTGGAGCACCAGCATGATCCTGAAGCTGCTGTTTTAAGCTAGAACAGATACAGATGGTTACTATAGCAACTGCCAATGACTGTACTCAATGAAATGCAGTACGCTTTAAAGCATCTTTCTGCTCTCTTTGGCTCCCCCTACAGTTGGGGAGAGTAATTTACTTTCACTCCACTGCAAGAAATACAAATTGCATCATAATTATTTAAAGCTACAATTTGAAGCTAAAATCGCAACAGGACGTTCATGACGTTTTTGTGACTTGGTAACCCAGCAGTAACAGTGGCTACAAAAGCGTAGGTTGTGTTCTGCTCTGAAAAAAAATGTAGGGAGTAGGATGTAAGGCCTAGGGAGGTGTGGAGCAGTAAAAGAGCTGTGTTCTCTGGAATGATGGATGGTGGAGCTCCATCCAATACGTCTGGGAAAAGTTGGGGAGTTGGGATGACCCTGGGATGACCCTGACCTTACTAACGCTCTTGTCACTGAACGCAATCAATCAAATCCGCACAGCAGTGCTCCAGTTCCAAAATCTAAAAATCCTCCCTGGACAGTAGAGACAGTTACTCCAACAAAAGCTGGATCAGCTCTTTTTTAATTCCCTTAAATTATGAATAAACACTGAACGAGCAGATGTCCCAATACTTTTGTCCATTTCATTTATTTTGATGTCGCATACTGGATCCGACTACCACGTTTAAATCATGAACCGCTTCTCTCCAGGGCCAGTAAGAGTGCTGATCTGAGGCCAGCGATCCTCTTTCACACTCTAATTAATGCAGTAATGCAGTTAGGTGGACGAGTCCAGTGGGCCGGGTCCTACCTCAGCGCCCCCGCTTCTGAGAATAGAGCCACTAAATCTAATCTCCCTCTCTTTCTATTTCCTTCCACATCCAATTAAGGTCCGCTTTACTCTCAGGCCCTCTAGCATAAACCCCGCTCCTAGACGGCGCGCACTGCCAGTTTGTTTGGAATAAAGGTGAGCACTATACGGTTTTATGGGGCTCCGTCTGTGGAGAGGGGGACGGGGGGCTTCCTGGATGTCCCCTTGGGCCTTTTCATGGAGATTAAAGCAAAGATCAAAGGCTTCTATAAATAAATGGGGCTCCCTGGATGGGCTGGAGCAGGGAGTGGCCCTTCCGTCCATTGTGCTTCAGTGTTTAGTCAAGACAGAGCTGGGCCTGTGCAGTGGTGGTCCAAGCTTTGTCCTGGGGGGCTGTATAATTACACTCGTTCTTCCAGATTCTTATTCTGTGCTGGATCAGCAGGTTAGGGCTCTATGTGCTAAATAAGGGTATGTTTACATTATGGGATTCAAGCGGCACAAATCAGACAAGGCCCGGTTCCTGAGTCTATGCTCAATTCATGTCCCGGAACCCGGTTCCATGGCCTGTCTCTCACTGCAGGACCAACCAGATCTGATTTCAATTGAACTGATTCATTTGACTGTGGAGGCATTTCCTAGCATCTCCACATTGGTTACCGTAGTAATGGCGACAGAAACTAGACGAAATGGACACAAGTATTTGGACACCTGCTTGAAAAGTATATAAAAAGGTTATCCTGCTTCTGTTGGAGTGACTTCTGTTTGGCTTGAAGCAAAAAAAGGCGTACATTTTGGTGTAGCATTGCTGTGAGGATTTGATTGCATTCAGCATCAACAACATTAGTGAGGTCAAGATGTTGGATGAGGATCACCACCCAGTTCTTTCACTGCTCCACAGCTCAATGCTGGGGGGCTTTATAGACCCTCTAGCCCACGCCTGGCATTATTAGGCAGCATGGAGCCAATAGGTTCATGATGTTTATCTGCTCCAGAGAGTCCTATTCTATTGGCAACATTTCTCAGCAGGAACTAGACAAGCTGTGTGTGTGCCTTAGTAGCTGAATGCATTAATTTGAAGGGGTGTCCACAAACGTTTAGACATAGTAGTAGTGTGAGTGTCCTGATACCCGCCTCATTCAGGACACCTCGCATGACGCTCCGGACCGAGTCAGTGAAGAAGGTGGAGGGGGTGGAGTGTTAGGTCAGAAGGGCACTCGCTGCAGGCCTCTCCGAGGTGTTGAAAGTCCAGTAAAAGCACATGTTGGGCTCTGAAGCAGCTGCTCTCTTACTGATCGCACAGGCCGATCGGACGGCTGCGTCCGAGCAGATTCTCGCTGTGGAATCTGAGACACTCTGACAAGAACCAAACTGTGCGGTTCTAGATAATGACTGACTGGGTCAGAACATCTCCAGAACATCAGGCAGAGCAGGTCTTGTGGGGTGTTCCCGGTATGCAGTGGTCAGTACTGACCTACCAAAAGTGCTACCGTCGAACCGGCGACAGGATCATGGGCGTCCAGGGCTCATTAATGCTCATGGAGGTGCGTATTGGTACCCGATAATACAGGACACCTTCAGAGGTCTTGTGGAGTCCATGTCTTGATTGGTCAGAGCTATTTTGGCAGCATGAGTGGGATCTAGTCAGTATTTGGCAGGTGCTTTTAATGTCAGATGACCGGGGGGGGGGGTTCCTAGATGGTTCTTGACTTGGACATGCAGTTTGGACTTATTAGGTTAGATTTTTTTTACCAGAGCAAGCCTTAACCTCACACAGCCCTCGTCCCCAGCACTGTGGGCCTGGACGTGGGCAGGATCGTCTCGTAGTTGTGCTCTGAGCTCGTTTAAACTGGCTTTGGCTTTGGATAAACAGCAGCTGAAATCTTCATTTCAGTCCAGAGGCACTGGCATGCGTTCTCCGCTGTGAAGATGATCTGAGCATCTGAAGGCATTAAGGGCAGCAGTCTGTCGGAGCTGTTGGTGTGTGTTGCAGCAGTGACCTCTCCCCCTGGGTGCAGCGTTTAGCGTGTGCGCTATTGGGATAATAAATCTTCGGCCCCACTGTGGAGAGCAGGAAGTATAAGATTTCAGGGTTTCCGTGGAAACGGGCAGCTCTCGGGCCTCTTGACCGTTAGCTTTTGGGTCTCTCTGTGAACTCTACTGCTCCCTAACCACACGCTAAGGGTGTGTGGCTCCAGGAGATCATTTCAGCTTCGCCTTAGTTCCAAGTAGCTGTGGTCAAATAGCTCTGCCAGTGGTCAGGAACACCTATCAAGCTGTCAGGCCTTGTTTGTGTTGACTTAGCTGATATTTATCCCTCGTTTTAATGAGTTCGGAATGAGGTCGGGAGCCTTGAGCGGCATCCTACTTGGGGGGCCACCACCCACGACCCAAAGCCATCTACTGTTTCATATACACAGTCATAGCAGAATATTATTCAAATCTAATAGTGATAGATAACCTTGCTTGGCTCAGATGACACTAGCGACACTATCACTCTGGAACAATCGCTGTCGATCCCATCTGGCATCAGTGGCCTGTAGGGCACCACTTTTATGCCGTTGCGAGAAGTCCTTAAGAAGGGGTTTCCGGGATGCTACCACACCCTTCACCCGGTTTACTATCATCATCATACCCTTTAGGACATCAGTCAAATCTGCACTCTGCTACAACTGACTGGTGTGCTCGCTTAGCTACTATACATACAGTAAATCCTGTCTGCTGGCATCTGTGACGTCCCGGGCCGAGTTCATTCCAAACCAGGGATGGTCATAATATTTGGATATGACTGTGACAGCGGGCGAAGGGTGGTAGCGTAGGTAGGGTAGGATATTCGGTATAACAGTGGTGCCACATGGGTCACTGGTGCCAGAGGGGAACGACGACTCACGACGACGCACAGAGTGGTACAGAGCAGTCAACTCGCCACTGATTTGGCGTCATCACTCACTACACTGACTGTAACTCAGTTCGTCTCCTGTCTCCTGTTCACCCCCAGCTGCGTTCCTGTCCAGTCTGGATCAATATGAGATCGCCATCCCAATCCGCGTGGGCCCTCAGGGGGAGGTACTGGACAAGGAGAAACCCTCAGATGGGCACAGGAGGCAGCGGAGGAGCGCAGAGATGCCGCCGGAGACCCCTGACCTGCAGATGTATTACCAGCTGTCCACGCCCAGCGCCAACCTGTTCCTGAATCTGACTCTGCAGAGCGGGCTGCTCTCGCGGCAGTTTCGAGTGGAGTACTGGAGGAGGGGCCGGCTGGCCTGGAGTCACCCATACTCACCTGGCTGCCACTACGTGGGGCACCTGCAGCACCAGCCTCAGGCCAGCACTGTGGCCCTCAGTAATTGCAATGGCCTGGTAAGCTTTACACAACAGCTAATTAGAGTGTAGTGAGTCAGACAGTTTCTGCTGTCACGCAAAAAACATCTATTTCTCTATTAATATCTCTATTTTTATGTTTTTGATAAATTTATATATAATTTACACTAATTAATTAATTTAATTTATTATTATAATTTCATGCATACCCAGTCTGCTTAGGTCTAGAGGTGGTCTCATCCCGGTCTTAAACAAACTCTGGTTCCAGTTTGTTTGTGGCGAGAACGTGATCTGACCTCGATCTGACCCAACTATCAGGTGTACCCCACAGGTTTGAGCTAAACGGCTCCCGTAGCCAAGTGCTAACCTAGCATACCAGTGTATCTCTGCTGTTGCAGAACACAGGAGCTTCTTCCTGTATGTACTTTCTTCACAGGGGTTGTGAGAATTTGTGTAATTTGGACCAGATCTACCAGCTATAGGTCTGATAACACCCTCTACACCGTTAAAACTGTGGATGAACCTCTTAAGGTGCTTTGAGGAACCTTTTTCTTGAAGGTTCCTCAAAGCACCTTAAGTGTCAAATTGAAGAATCTCCAAAAGTCCCTTAAGACTAAACAAGCTGTTTGCGTCTACGTCAGCAACAAGTGCAATTTAAAGTAGCTGAATGCATCCAAAAGAAAAAGGGGCGTCCACAAACATTTGGACATGTGTATTTCATGTTGGATTTTAGGAGGTATGTCTTGGATCATCGTCATGTTGTAGAAGTCAGCCAATCTTAAGCTTAGGTTACATTTTAGTGCCACTGGCTGCCGAGCAAAATGCAGCCACCTCCATGCTTAACAGTTGGTAAGGTGTTCTTTTACTGAATTGTACTGTTGATTTTTTTGATGTCAGTAGTCAGCAGTCCACAACTCTTTGAGACTTGAGACTTTGGACGTTGACTTTTGTGGTGAAGGTTTCTTGCAGATCATGCTTGTACAGGAGAATGGTGCACCACCACTGCTGTGTAGAGGCCTGGTACCTGGCCCAGGCCTGACGGGGCCTGGCAAAATATTGAACTTAGGGCCAAGTTTGGGCTGATTTTTCATATCAGTGTAAAATCCTGTTTGGATTCCTTAAGGAACTTATACTTTTAACAGTGCAACACACCAGACAGCTCCAGAGGAACTCGATAATTGGCACTGATGAGCCGAACCAGGTGTGCACGCTGAGGAAAGCCCGTGAGCCTAAGCTGGTCTTGTGGTTTTTGGCTGTTAGTTCCAGTAATATGCAGTAAATTCAGGTGTGTGTCATAGCAGGAGATGCACTAAACCTGTACGAAAAGATTCTAGCCTTTCCAGCACAGGTGCACGACTTGCCAATCAGCCTTTTTTCACAGTCTTTGCACCCTTCCTGGCTGTGACTCGGTGGCTGTCAGTGCAAGGGATGATACAATGCTCTTTAACCTCTTTCCCTTTCGCTCGTAAGAGGGTTTTCCGGGCCCCGACCTAGGCTCGGACAGGACAGCTGTTCCTGAGGCCATGGAGGTGCCAGCTGGTTTATCGCTCCATTCCAAAAACAGGTGTTATGGATCCTAATGATGGATTCGGTTTCAAGCAGGGTTCTGTGGGCATGCTCATTACCGGCCCAAGCCAGTATTGCACCTGCGTAAACAAAGGTTACCGAGCTGAGGCAGATGCCCGCTCATTTCAGCTCCCTCAAGATAAAAGGATTGACAGAAAGAGAGATACAGATACAGGCAGATAGCGTGCAAAGGTTTGGACACCCATGGCCCAGTGACACATTCAGTTGATCTTTGACACTAACAAACAAAAACAATACTACAAACTAATACAATGCACTATATGGACAAAAGTATTGGGACACCTGCCTTGTTTCTTCTTAAACCAAGGGTAAGAGCTAATCCTGCTGTTGTTGGAGTAACTGTCTCTACTGTCCAGGAAAGATGGCTTTCTACTAAGAGGATTTTGGAGGAGCACTGCCATGAGGATTTGATTACATTCAGTGACAAGAGCGTTAGTGAGGTCAGGATGCTGGATGATGAGGATCACCACCCCATCTCATCATTCCCAACTCCCCAACTCATCCCAAAAGTACTGGATGGAGCTCCATCCATCATTCCAGAGAATTCCACAGTTCTTCCCCTGCACCACAGCTCAATACTGGGGGGCTTTATACCCCTCTAGCCCACCCCTGGTATTAGACATGGTACCTCTAGGTTCATCATGTTTATCCTTTCTTTCCAGAGAGTCCTATTCTCTAAGGACAAGACAAGCTGTTTGCGTCTATCTCAGCAACATGTGCAATTTAAAGTAGCTGAATGCATCCAAAAAGAAAAAGGGGCGTCCACAAACATTTGGACATATTGTGTATTTCATGTTGGATTTTAGGAGGTATGTCTTGGATCATCGTCATGTTGTAGAGGTCAGTCACTCTTAAGCTTAGGTTACATTTTAGTGCCACAGGCTGCCGAGCAAAATGCAGCCACCTCCATGCTTAACAGTTGGTAAGGTGTTCTTTTAATGAATTGTACTGTTGATTTTTTTTTATGTCAGCAGTTGGTCCACAGCTAAGGGTTTATCTAAGGGTTGTTTTGAGACTTTGAGACATTGGATGTTGACTTTTGTGGTGAAGGTTTCTTACTGATAGCTTTTTCATGTAGATCATGCTTGTACAGTAGAATGGAGCACCACTACTGCTGTGTAGAGGCCTGCTACCTGGCCCAGGTATTGAGTATTGAACTTAGGGCCAGGTTTGGGCTGATTTTTCATGTCTGTTATTACACTCAAGTTGGGCTTGGTTCTTTTTGGGTTCAGTTCTGGTTGAGTTCGGCTGGTTCGGCTCATTTGGCTTCTGCGTTATGCCTTTGCAGACCTCTACTCCTGGCATGGGACTGTACAAGCTTGGTGAAATCCGCTGTTAAATAAATACTAATATTATGCTGGATATGTTTGTAGGTCATTCGTCATAACCAGGCCATCAGAAACAGTGGAGATATTGACCATGTTCAGGAAGGCGTTAAGAAGCTCCCAGGATAATTACTGGTGGTCAGAGTAGCATAGCATAATTCAGTAGGGAATGAGCTGTGTGTCCATGTGAGCATCACTAAATTCATTACGGGATTACGTGCCCTTTGAAAGCAGCTTCAGCTTCAGGCTGGAGGAGCGAGAGAGCGAAGCAACACGTGTGCTGAACCCCGTGGCCTGCGGGCCTGTGGGCTCAGGGTGGAGGAAGTGCGGAAATATTGCATCTCCATAAAGTCCCACCGCAGCAGAACAGGAGTGTTGTTTGTACGGTCGTGAATTGACCGTGCAGGCCGTGTTACTCTCCCAGAGCGTCTGGCCTGTCCAGCTGCGGGGGCTGCGGGGGCTGCGTGGCCTCTGCTGACCTGTAGGGGGAGTGTAAGATCCTGTTTGTATTGAGGAAAAGTCTGATGACACTGCTGATGTGATTATCTTGTCAAAGGTTGTAGAGCATCCATCGTGGAAAATCGGATCGTCCCGGGAGACTGGAGAGGACACTGGAAACTGTTGATGCCATAAGCACTGGAATAAGAAGAAGTACTGCCAATAGAATAGGACTCTCTGGAGAAGATAAACATTGATGAACCTATTGGTGCCATGCTTCCTAATGTCAGGCATGGTCTAGAGGGGTAAAAAGAAAAAGCCCCCCAGCAGCATTGAGCTGTGAAGCAGTGGAAGAACTGTGTTCTCTGGAATGATGGTGTTCAGTCTAGTAGTTTTGGGATGAGTTGAGGTAAGAATGAGGCGAGGTGGTGATCATCATCCAACATCCTGGCATTCTCTGAATGCAATCAAATCCTCACAGCAGTTCTCCATGAACTCTAGTGGAAAGCCTTCTTCCCTGGACAGTAGAGACAGTTACTCCAGCAGAAGCAGGATCAACTCTTTTAGTACCCGTGATTTGGGAAGAAACAGTGAATGAGCAGGTGTCCCAATACTTTTGTCCATATAGTTTACTACTTGATGTACTCTCCAGACTCCTTAATGTGCAGGCTAGAGCTGGCCAGCTAAGACTTTGGACCTGAGCTGACCAATTCTTGTACCTTTTTGCTGGACTTACTTTCTTCTATTTCTTGAATTTTTGGGATCTGCTCTCCAGTGGCAGTCAGAGAAGGATGGGCTCCCAGTTTCAGGCTCGGTTTCTCTCAAGGTTTCTTCCTCTTGCTTTGAGAAGGTTCTTCCTCACCACTGTCGCCACTGACCTGGACCTTTTTACAGCAAATGCCTCTTATCTTAAGTCATAGAAATGCTCAATAATGTGGACGTGGACGTGTAACCCACTTGCTCTTTCAGCAGGGGGTGATTGTAGCTGGTGGAGAGGAGTACCTCATTGAGCCCTTGGTTTCTGCTGAAAACCACACCAGTGTGGACGGGAGAGAAGGGCGTCCCCACGTGGTGTATAAAAGATCGTCCCTGCGTCACCTGTACATGGACCAGTCCTGTGGAGTCATTGGTAAGATGGGGTTTCTAATCCTAAAATCTGACCATTAGTCCCCCTGGACTAGTGATCCTGAGATCAGACAGCGATATGATCTGTCAGGGCAGGTCAGATGACAGGTTAGCATGGCTAGTGTTGAGGTCTGTCAAACAGACACCTTAGAAGCTGCTTTGGAAGGAGCAGCCTAAAGTTTGAGCACATTAAAGTAGGCCCAGCGGAATGAGGCGCTGTCATAATGACCAGAGGGTCGCTGGGTCATCCGAATCTGGGGCATGCTGCTGGCCATCGGCAGCCAGAGCCCTGGATGAGCACAATTGGCCTTGCTCTATCCAGGGTGGGTAGATGGTGCTCTCTCTCCCAAAAAACCCTCTCCAGTGCGGTGCTGGCTGCATTGGCTGGCTGCATGTGTCTCAGAGGGGGCATGCGTTGTCTTTAACTTCACCAGTGTGGGGCAATAGGGGGAGAATATGTACAGGATCCAAATTGAATCCAAATTGAATCCAAAATCAGTTTTGTTTGGTTTTGTTCTTCCATAATCAACCTGGATGTCCAGTCAGTGCCCAAGATATCTACAAGGTCTTTATATTCTCTGGCTGTTTCAGATGAAAAACCCAACAAAAGCTTCGGTTGGTGGCAGCGAACCATCAAACCCTCCCCCAACCAGATGGGCCGTGGCCAGCTGCCGCTGAAGCGCTCCGTTAGCCGCGAGCGCTATGTGGAAACGCTGGTGGTGGCAGATAAGATGATGGTGGGATACCACGGCCGGCGAGACATCGAGCAGTACATCCTGGCCGTTATGAATATTGTAAGTTTCAATTCTCCTGGTTCCTTCCACAGTTTCTTCTTCCTGTTAAGTTTGATTGCTGTCTAACAGAAAGCCTCTGTGGTCTGATTGTTGAAGCGAAGTTCTGCCTCTCAGAGGCCTGAGGAACTCTAGGATGGGTGTAGCTCAGTCCTGTTTTCAAGTCTTCAAGTGGTTCTTTGAGCAATACCATAGACAAGCCACCATCAAAGTGGGTCAGGCTTACATCAGCATACCCCTGACCGATCACATGACTAACATGGCTACTCCCTCTATTTGAGTCTGACCTACACCCAAACCCTGCAAGCTAAAGGTTGAGCTGCGACTTAGAGAACAGCTGCCCCATGTGCCCTGTCGTCTCTGACATCCGGCACCCGGCACCTCGGGACGAGCGAGAGGTCCCAACGCAGACACCCATTGCCGGGGAGATCCACTGCCCGCTGCCCACTCGTTCCCCGTCCTACTGGCAGGGCATGTCAGCAGGTGGGATGGCGAGGCGTGCAGGGTGGCGTATCTATGTCTGGGCTGGTAACTCTGTTCCAGATATCAGAACCCCAGTAAACCCTAAAGACCTGTGAAATCACAACCCACAGTTAGAATTTAAGTGAGTTCAAGCTGATGAGTTCAAGCAGGCTCTTCTCAAGGCACGTCAGGCCTCAGCTGAACTGCCTGCTGAACTGGTTAAAGTGTCAAAGTGAGAGAGATGGCTCTTTTTTTAGACTGGTCTTTTCTTGTTTCCCTGGAGGTCAGGTTGCCAAACTGTTCCAGGATTCTAGCCTGGGGAACGCAGTGAACATTGTGGTGACTCGACTGATCCTGCTAATGGAGGACCAGGTAAAAACATACACACATTCACATGTTGCTTACCGTGTACAAGGCCCACTGGAGCATTGTACAACAAAACCCCTTCCAGTACAACCAAAATCCCTCCCAGTACAACCAATACTCCTCCTTTTGCAACCTAAACCCCTCCTAGTACAACCAATACTCCTCCCAGTACAACAAAACCCCTCCAAGTACAACCAAAATCCTTCCCAGTACAACAAAACCCCTCCAAGTACAACTAAAATTTACATTTACATTTATGGCATTTAGCTGATGCTCTTAACCAGAGCGACTTACAAGGTAACTCGTATTACAGAGGAGGGTCAGTGTAGTGTTAGGAGTCTTGCCCAAGGACTCTTATTGGTGTAGCGCAGCATAGTCACCCAGACTGGGAATCGAACCCCAGCCTCCCACATGGTGTGGTAACTCAGTGGCAGGTAGTGGTGTTATCTGTTGCGCCACACCAACCACATCCTTCCCAGTACAACAAAACCTTTCCCAGTACAATCAATACTCCTCCTATTACAACCAAAACTCCTCCAAGTCCAATATACCCTCTATACCCTCCCTATATACTTGCTATACCCTCCCGATATATTTGCTATACTCTCCCTATATACTCGCTATACTCTCACAATATACCCTCTATACTCTCCCTATATACCTGCTATACTCTCCCAATATACCCTCTATACCCTCCCTATATACTTGCTATACCTTCCCTATATATTTGCTATACTCTCCCTATATACTTGCTGTACCCTCCCTATATATTTGCTATTCTCTCCCTATATACTCGCTATACTCTCCCAATATACCCTCTATACTCTCCCTATATACTCGCTATACTCTCCCTATATACCTGCTATACCTTCCCTATATATTTGCTATACTCTCCCTATATACTTGCTATACCCTCCCTATATATTTGCTATACTCTTCCTATATACTCACTATACTCTCCCAATATACCCTCCATACTCTCCCATTATACCCTCTATACTCTCCCTATATATTTGCTATACTCTCCCTATATACTCGCTAATATAATAATATATGCCCTCTTTACTCTCCCAGCATACTGTGCTTCTGTCCCACGTCCCTTATCTATTACTGCAGTGGAGATTTAGCCTAACAGTGGTTGGTTGTACTGTGCAGCCTCGTATTGGTATAAGTAAGATGTGGTTGCATTTCGAGCAGTTTAAAAGACTTTCTGTACTTAAAGAGGACCTAAGAAGCCCTGGATGGTCCCTCAGGACTGGTTTGAGGGCCACTTCTTTAGGGACCTGGGGAAGTGTTTCCTCTAGGGCATCAAAGAGCCACTATGTTTAAAAGAGTGTAGTGAAAGCAGTGATGGAGGCTGAGGAGAACTCTGCCTGTATAAGCGAGGTCATTAGGACCAGCACGTTCTCTCAGCCCTCGTGCTCTGAAAAGCTTGACAAATACAGCCCCTAGAGTTTATGGCCCTCTCAAAGAACTCCTTGTTTGTTCATTCATGGAGCTTAAGTGTCCTTCCTGAACGAGCCTCCACAGACAGTCCCCGTAAGTCCAGTCTGTTCACCGTCCCGCTGTATTGGGTGCGGCACAGACCCTGCCATGACTGCCCTGGTTGTTTAATGTGACCTGTTACTCCACCCACGCGTCCACCAGAAGCATTGAAACGGGATCCAGACTGAGCTGCCAGTGTTTTAATAAGTGTGTGTGTGTGTTTATATGTGAAAGAGTGTGTCTTTGTGTCCAAAAGTATCCAGACACCACTTATAATTAGTGTGTTTAGAAGGTCACCATCACTAACTGCAATCAAATCCTCCTCACAGCAATGTTCAAAGCTCTAACATCAATGCTTCCTAAAAGACAAGAGGCTGGTACTTCCATAAAGGGGGATACACTGCCAATGTAAGCCCTGGATTCCAGAAAGTGAGTATGTGTCTACAAACTTTTGGACATGTAGTGGACAAAAGTATTGGGACACCTGCTCAATCAGTGTTTCTTCTCAAATCAAAGGTATTAAAAAGAGTTACTCCTGCTTTTGTTTTACTGATTGTCTCTACTGTCCAGGAAGGCTTTCTACTAGATTTTGAAAGACCATTACTGTGAGGATTTGATTGTATTCAGCCACAATAGCGTCAGTGAGATCAGGATGTTGGATGATAATCATCCACAACTTCCCAACTCATCCCAAAATTATTAGATGGAGCTCCACCACCATCATTCCAGAGAACACAGTTCTTTCACTGCTCCACAGCTCAATGCTGGGGGCGTCATACCCCTTTAGAGCCCACGCCTGGCATTAGGCAGCACAGGGCCAATAGCTTCATGTTTATCGGCCCCAGAGAGTCCTATTAGACAAGCTGTCTAGTGTGTGTGCATTTGCACATCTGTGTCAGCAATGGGTGCAACTTAAAGTAGCTGAATGCATTTATTTGAAGGGGTGTCCACAAACATTTGGACATTTGCTGTGTGAGTGTGTGTGTGTGTGTGTGTGCTAGAGAAGTGTAACTGCGCTGTATCCACTGCCCACCCTGCTTGGAGCGCTAGCGACAGTGCTGGCCTCTCAGGGTCTCTGTAACAAGCAGGTGGAGTTTGAGACGGGGTGGGGTGGGGTGGGGGTGGTCTGTAATCATGTGCTATCTATTCCAAATCACACACAGCCCAAAATACCCCCCTCCCACACACACACACACACACACACACACAGACAAGGGTCTGTAACTTGTTCCACCTCATGTGGTCTGATTACCGATGGCACTGAGGTCATTCTGCTGGTTTGGGCTCGGGGTGTTATTATTATTGCACAGTGTGTTGTGGTTGAGATGGGGCTAAAAGTAGCCTGTGTGTAGATGGGAACACCACACACACACACACACACATACACACAGACTCCCCAGAAAGGAAACCCAGAGTGCAGTGCATTATGGGTAGAGATGATTATGGGTTATGTCAGGTTGTGCATTCCTGGGTTACGAGTGTGACCGAACTGCGGCCAGCAAAGCAGCTGAGCGAGAGAGAGAGAGAGAGAGAGAGAGAGCAGAGAGAGAGAAGGAGAGAGAGAAAGAGAAGGAGAGAGAGAGAGAGAGCAGAGAGAGAGAGAAGGAGAGAGAGAGAGAGAGAGAGAGAGAGAGAGAGAGAGAGAGAGAGAGAGGAGAGAGAGAGAAAGAGAGAGCAGAGAGAGAGAGGGAGCAGAGAAGAAGGGAAAGTGGAAAAGACAAAAAGTGAGGGAAAGGGGGAGAAAAAGAGAAACTGGCAAAGAGAGAGTGAGAGAGAGAGAGGAAGATGGAAGAGAGAGATAGAGAGAGAGAGAGAGAGAGAGAAAAGGGGGAGAAAACAAGAGCGAGAGTGTGTGGAAAGGACAGTGAGAGAAAACGAGAAGTGAGGGAGTAAAAATTCTAGAGAGAGGTAAAGAGGCAGGGAGAAAGAGCGAGAGAGAGAGAGAGAGAGAGAGAGGGGAAGAGAAGAAGGGAGAGAGTGAGAGTCCCAGAGAATGGTAAAAAGGAAGAGAGAGAATGAGAGAGTGCAAGAGAGAGAGAGAGAGAGAGAGAGAGAGAGAGAGAGAGAGATATTCTACTGAATCCGTTCTTCCCTCCACCAGTGCAACATTCCCTGTGCCACTGGCTGCAACGCAACCCACAGCATGATCTAACCACTCCCATGCTGAACAGTTGGAGGGGTGTTCTTTTCATGGAATTCAGCATCGCTGTGTTGTCACTATATTTGATGTTAGCATGTGACTTATGTTAGCACAGGGCTAATGTTTCAGTTTTGATTGGGATAGCTTTTTTTCTGAAATACTGTTCTTTTATAATAATTGATAGTTTACTAAATGAACTTTTCAGCCCCTCCTTATTTTTATATATCAAATCGAGACTCTATGGTATCATTCAAAAAGCTAAGACTATCAGCTGGTAGCTGAGCTTGATGTTCTCACTGTGTGGTCCTGTTCTCTGATTGGCAGCCCACCCTGGAAATAAACCACCACGCAGGGAAATCCTTAGACAGCTTCTGCAAGTGGCAGAAATCCATCCAGCACCGGAGCAACCATGGAAACGCCATTCCCGAAAACGGCATCGCTCACCACGACACGGCAGTTCTCATCACGAGGTTTGTTGATCTTGGCCGATTTCACCAGTTGGAGTGTTTCGCCAGTTTAGATATAATAATGTAATAAATGGACATCAGCTTTAAGAGTTTCCTGTTGTCATAGTTACCCTTTATCTGCAGTGCCAGGAAAGTGCAAGTATGTACACACCTTTCATTGGCTCTTGACGGCTGTTGAAACAATGTAACGTTTAATGCGCTCTGATTGGTCTCACACAGGATCGGGAGGCCAAAAGTCACAAAAGTCCTGCCAATAGAATAGGACTCTCTGGAGCATATAAACATGATGAACCTATTGGCACCATGCTTCCTAATGCCAGGCGTGGACTAGTAGAGGGGTATAAAGCTTCCCCAGCATTGAGCTGTGGATCAGTGGAGGAACTGTGGAATGGAATGATGGAATGATGATGGTGGTGCTTCATCCAGTACTTTTGGGATGAGTTGGGGAAGATGAGGTGGGGTGGTGATCCTCATCCAACATCCTAACCTCACTAACAGTCTTGTAGCTGAATGCAATCAAATCCTCACAGCAAATCTAGTAGAAATTCTTCCTCCCTGGACAGTAGAGACAGTTACTCCTACAAAAGCAGGAGAAGCTCATTTTTAATACCCTTGATTTCAGAAGAAACAATGAATAAGCAGGTGTCCCAATACTTTTGTCTATTTAATGTATTACTTTATAACTCAATTTAGATCCGTTGGGGGCCTCTGCAATCCAGTGGACCCCTGATGTGTCCCAGCAGCTAATTGTCGATGGGCTGAATCATGAGGGACTGAGCTCCACTGGTTTAAAGCCCAGTCAGGAGAGAACTGAGAGAGCTTTCAGACAGAAATTCTGCAGACGCCTCTCTCTCCGCTCTGCGCTCGCTCTGACTGATTTACTGCATCTTCATCCTCTTACATGCCTCAATTTAGGCCAAAAGTGTGTTTAAGTCTGTTTATCTCAACCTTGTGTTTGGCAGGAAAATGCTCTGGAGCAGCACACACACACACACACACACACACTGACACATGCATACCAGCACAGCTGTCTGAAATCTTGTTGGGTTTAGCCAGGCCTACGGAAACACTGAAGAATCTGAGATGGGGTCATTTAGGACAACAAGCAATGTAGAAGAGTCCGGTCACTTTAACTCTTTAAGAACTCTAAAACTAGAAGTGAGGTTTTAGTAGCCAGTGTGTGTGTGTGTGTGTGTGTGTGTGTGTTATCTGAAGAATGTGAAAGTGTCATGGAGAGCATTCTCTGCTTCCTGTTATTGTCCTGCCTCAGAGATGTGCCTCAGGACAGTGCTCAAGCAGTGGGGCGGTGCATTAAAGGGCCCATATGCAACATTTTCTTGTTTTCGTTGCACCCCTGAAGTTTAGTGGTGAAGTTAATGTGGGTTTATGGAACCAAAAACAATTATGAATAATAACATTTTTGCATGAACATTAATTTCAGGACTTCTTTATACCTTAGAATTAAACAGGCGTTTTTTTGTCACCGTGCCTTTAAGCCTGATATATGTAAATGAGGTCTTTTCTCATTGCCTGTTGTGTAATGTAGTCCAGGATTCAACACTCCTTTTAACTTCAGCCTGAATGGGTGGAGCCAAAATGGCAAACTTTTTTTTAACATTTTAAAAATGTACGTTTCCACAGAAACTAAGCCTGTGTTTGATGTTGTTTTTGTGATGTCACAAAAACCAGTGCATTTACTCATATCTATATATATATATAAAACACATTAGCTCCACCCACTGATACTAAAGTTATAAGGACTGTTTCAGCATAGACTATGTTTTGAACAAGGCACGAGGCAGGGCAGCCAATCAGCCATGAGGTCATTTACATATAGCAATCTTAAAGGCACAGTGCCAAACATTTTTACATATGTAAAGTTGTTATTTATTGGTTATTTGTTTATTATTTGTTATTATTTGTGTGATGTCACAAAACCCAGTGCATTTCCATATAATCTATGTAATTGTCATATAATTTATATATGTAACAAAAAATATATATATATACATAAATCTGTTCTTATACACTCTATAACACATTAGCTCCTCCTACTGATGCTTAGTTATGAATTATGAGCAGTGTTTCCGCCTGCTGTTTGAACAAGGCATCAGCCAGGGCAACCAATCAGCCAATCAACAGAGGTCATTTACATAATATTTTTTTCAGTCTTTCTTTATATATTAAACTGGTGGTCACTGTTCCTTAAAGACGGACATATCTAAACTAGGTCTATTCTGATTGGCTGTCCTGTAATGAGCCTCATTGAAAAAGCAGTCCAGGCTGCAACACTCACTCATAGCCTCAGCCTGAATGGGTGGAGCTAAACTGGCTGGCTGTTTTTGTGATGTCACAAGAACCAGAGCGTTTTCATATATCTATACCTATACATCCCACAGCACATTAGCTCCACCCACTGATGCTGAAGTTATAATGAGTGCTTTTTAAGAGAGGCATGAGACAGGACAGCCAATCAGCCAATCAACAGAGGTCATTTACATATAGCTGTCTTAAAGGCACAGTACCAAAAACACTCCTAACCTTTTATAGGATCGTTTTTTTCAGGCTTTTTTTATACAATAGAATTTAACTAATTTTCACTGCACCTTAGAGACTGATATATGTAAATTTGGACAGGCAATCAGAATAGGGTCATTTACATATGGCAGTTTTAAAGGCACAGTAACAACAATATGTCTTGTTTGATTGTTAATATTTAATATTTGTATAATAATTTAATTACGGTTGGGAAATGGACATATTTGTAGGTACACCAAAATATAATATAATAAAATAAATTATTATAAAATATATCAGAAGAAAATTTGCCTTTTTCTCTTACAGTAATCAGGTTGTGTTGTGTCTGTTGTGTTGTAGATATGACATCTGCATCTACAAGAACAAGCCCTGTGGAACCCTCGGTAAGATTCAGTACAGTACATTTACCACGAGATCTTTGCAGACTTTCATCAGGTTGCATTACAACTGCATTGAACTATGAGGTGCATTTGACGAGGTGGCGAGAAGGCGGGGCTTAAAGAGACGTGTAGAGGCCTGTAGAAAATAATGCTGGTGGGATCAGGACCCCAAAAAGAGGACTAGTCTGGGGGAAATAGATGACTCCAGGCTTGCTAATACGGCAGGAGCTGTGCTATCCTGTCATAGTGTGTGTCAGTAGGTACAGTTTCCATAGGCTGAAAGCACTATATGAGAAAATGCTCCCAGCAGAATGAGAGGTAGGATATTTGGCCTACATGATGGTATCAGAGTTTAGGAAGAATAATTAAGGTGTTAGTCCTTTATTTTATTTAATTTCCATTAAATTTGCATTGTACAATTTTCTAACACTCATCATATCATATCACTCAGCAAATCATAAGAGTGAGCTAAGGCTGTGTAATGAACCCAAGAAGAGCAGAATTACCATGAAAAACACATGAGCACATTAAAAATTGTGGGTCCGTGCTATAGGTCAGAGTGGTTCTAGCTCTAGAAGCTGCTCGTATGAAGCTGTCGAATCAGAATTTAATGACCACCCCAGGTTTGAATCGAACCCGGTCCATTTCATCACCTCCACTGACCATATAGGAGCACTGTGTAGCTCTATAATCCAGGCTGTATCCACCTGTTTCTCTGCAGACTCTGTTATCAGCCTCCTTTCACCCTGTTTGATCTTCAACGGTCAGGACCCCACAGGACTGACCACCACAGAGCAGATAAGTAGGATTTTGGTGGTGGGTCAGTCATTCTCAGCACTGCAGTGACACTTGATTGACATGCTGGTGGCGAGTGGATTAGCCCACCAACCAGAAATATCCAGCCAACAGTGTCCTGTGGGCAGTAGCGTCCTGTGGGCAGCAGCGTCGTGTGGGCAGCAGTGTCCTGTGGGCAGTGATGAAGGACTGAAGGATGACCAACACAAGCTGTGCAGCAGCAGATCAGAGAGCGTCTGTCTCTGACTTTACTCCTACAAGCTGGACCAATAGAGAGTGGACAGTGAGTGGACAGACAGACACAGTGTTTAAACACTCCAGCAGCACTGCTGCATCTGATCCACTACTCGTACCACCAGCCCAACACACACACAGACACTACTAACACACTCGCCACCAGCATGTCAGTCAGTCAGCGTCACTGCAGTGCTGAGAATGACTGACCCACCACCCAAATACTACAGCCTGCTCTGTGGTGGTCAGTCCTGTGGGGTCCTGACCGTTGAAGAACAGAGGCTAATAACAGAGCATTGCAGAGAAACAGATGGATACAGATGGGACTGAAGCGGCCTCCGCGCATCAGAGCCTGCAGTAGGTATGGTCACCCTACTCTAAGTATCGTGATATGATATTTATGCCGTATCGTCCATCACTACATTGACCATTTTCATATATCAGGTATCTAATATCACATTAATGACCCAATCGTCATCATCATCTCTCCTCTGTCCATAACAAAGCTAATTCCAGACTGAGTGGTAGTGTATGACCTGGTCCTTATCCCTGCAGTGTAGTCCACTGGAACTAATCCACTAATCATGTGTGACTCAGTCTTAGGCACAGTTTGGACATGCTAGTGAAGTACTGTAGTCCTGCACTTCGTTAGAACAGTAGCCAGTGTGTGTGTGTGTGTGTGTGTGTGTGTGTGTGTGTGTGTATCAGGTCTGGCTCCGGTCGGTGGAATGTGCGAGCCAGAGAGAAGCTGCAGTATAAATGAAGACATTGGGCTGGCCACGGCGTTCACCATCGCTCATGAGATCGGACACACGTGAGTCTGTTGTCTGAGCAGTGCTTTCTTTCCTCTCGCTCTCTCTTCCTCGTCCCTATTCCCTACTCCCTACTCCCTATTCCCTACTCCCTATTCCCTACTCCCTGCTCCCTACTCCCTACTCCCTACTCCCTATTCCCTATTCCCTACTCCCTACTCCCTATTCCCTATTCCCTACTCCCTACTCCCTACTCCCTATTCCCTACTCCCTATTCACTACTCCCTACTCCCTACTCCCTACTCCCTATTCCCTACTCCCTACTCCCTATTCCCTATTCCCTACTCCCTACTCCCTACTCCCTATTCCCTACTCCCTATTCACTACTCCCTACTCCCTACTCCCTACTCCCTACTTCCTACTCCTGGTGCTGAATTACAGAAGCTGTGGTTAATGTGTGCATTAGTGGTTCTACTCCAGCAGCGGTGATTGCTTTGACTGGGTCTCCATGCATTGCTAAGATCAGACGGTGGCGAAGACGCCGCTGCTGCTAAGTCTCTGGCTGCTGCCGGAATTGGAAGTTTGTTGGAGGCTGTTGGCATTCGTAGGTGGAGAATTGTGGTGTTTGGTGGAGAACAGTAGTGTTTGGTAGAGAACAGTGGTGTTTGGTAGAGAATTGTGGTGTTTGGTGGAGAACAGTGGTGTTTGGTAGAGAACAGTGGTGTTTGGTAGAGAATTGTGGTGTTTGGTGGAGAACAGTGGTGTTTGGTAGAGAATTGTGGTGTTTGGTAGAGAACAGTAGTGTTTGGTAGATAATTGTGGTGTTTGGTAGAGAACAGTGGTGTTTGGTGGAGAACAGTGGTGTTTAGTGGAGAACAGTGGTGTTTGGTGGAGAACAGTGGTGTTTGGTAGAGAACTGTGGTGTTTGGTAGAGAATTGTGGTGTTTGGTAGAGAACAGTGGTGATGGTGGTGAATGATGGTTTATGATGGAGAATGTTTGCATTTGGTGAAGATTGATACTTGGTTGGTGTTTGGTAGAGAACAGTGATGTTTTTGGAGAACTATGATGTTTGGTGGAGTCTGGCCAAGAATGATGATGTTTGGTGGAGAACTATGGTGTTTGGTAGTGGATTGTGGTGTTTTGTGGAGAACAGTAGTGTTTGGTAGAGAACAGTGGTGTTTGGTAAAGAATTGTGGTGTTTGGTGGAGAATAGTAGTGTTTGGTAGAGAACAGTTGTGTTTGGTAAAGAATTGTGGTGTTTGGTAGAGAACAGTGGTGTTTGGTAAAGAATTGTGGTGTTTGGTGGAGAACAGTGGTGTTTGGTAGAGAACAGTGGTGTTTGGTAAAGAATTGTGGTGTTTGGTAGAGAACTGGTGTTTGGTAAAGAATTGTGGTGTTTGGTGGAGAACAGTAGTGTTTGGTAAAGAATTTTGGTGTTTGGTGGAGAACAGTAGTGTTTGGTAGAGAACAGTGGTGTTTGGTAAAGAATTGTGGTGTTTGGTGGAGAACAGTAGTGTTTGATAGAGAACAGTGGTGTTTGGTAAAGAATTGTGGTGTCTGGTGGAGAACAGTAGTGTTTGGTAGAGAACAGTGGTGTTTGGTAAAGAATTGTGGTGTCTGGTGGAGAACAGTAGTGTTTGGTAGAGAACAGTGGTGTTTGGTAAAGAATTGTGGTGTCTGGTGGAGAACAGTAGTGTTTGGTAGAGAACAGTGGTGTTTGGTAAAGAATTGTGTTTGGTGTAGAATAGTAGTGTTTGGTAGAGAATTGCGGTAATGTGGTGGTTGGTGTGGCGCAACAGATAACACCACTACCTGCCATTGAGCTACCACACCATGTGGGAGACTGGGGTTCGATTCCTGGTCTGGGTGACTGTGCTGCGCTACACCAGTAAGAGTCCTTGGGCAAGACTCCTAACACTGCACTGACCCTCCTCTGTAATACAGGTAAGTTGCTCTGGATAAGAGCGTCAGCTAAATGCCACAAATGTAAATGGTGGAGAATTGATGTGTCTGGTGGAGAATTGTGGTGTTTGATGGGGAATAAAGGTTTATGATGGATAATGTTTGCATTTGGTGAATGATGATTAATGGTGTTTGGTGGAGAACAGTGGTGTTTTTGGAGAACTATAATGTTTGGTGGATATTTATAGAGTCTGGCCAAGAATGATGGTGTTTGGAGATGTTGACTGGTGAAGCACGGTGGGGGTTTTCTTTGTGTAGGATGATGATTACTGATGAATGACGGTATTTGGTGGAGGTGGTGTTGTGTTTGGTGGAGAATGATGATGGTGATGTTAGGTGGAGAAGCAGAAGGAGTGTACAAATACCTGCTTCCTCAAAAGGGTTCATGAAGGTTGCACACTTATTAGTGGAAGCAGTTCTCTGCTACATCCACCGCCCCTTTTCCCGTATTCCACGCTTCTGCCTTTGCATGGTGGCCTCGCATTCCTTCACACGTACAGTACGTCTCTATAGCCCACCACACACACACACACACACACACACACACACTTATGGTTTTCTCCAGACCTTCAAATGAAAGCCAGATCCTTTGCATTTCTGCTGTTTTGATTGTGGAGAAGCACAGCGCCCTATCAGGCAGGAAATCTGCGGCTGTGTTTGCGCAAGGTAATGGAGAGAGCCGTTAGCCTGGCTGCGCTCTGAGCTTCAGCAGGTGGAAAAGTCATTAGCGAGCTGCTCATAATGCAGCGGCCAGGTAGCTTTAGAACTAGCCTTCCTGGGAACTGTCTAGACGAGAGGGATATGCGTGTAGGATTACATAAGAGAGTTACTGTAGAGTGTGTGTGTGTGTGTGTGTGTGTGTGTGGATGTATGCATAGGTCTGTAAGTGGGTATCCAGTGCTTATGTCAATAAAGGAAAGACCAGTTTATGAATCCATGCACCTACTCATCCATTTAACCCTCTCCTCTCCATCTCTTTTTGTCCCCAGCTTCGGCATGAACCACGATGGAGTCGGGAACGCGTGCGGGGCGCGCAGCCAGGAGACAGCTAAGCTCATGGCCGCCCACATCACCATGAAGACCAACCCCTTTGTCTGGTCGGCCTGCAGCCGCGATTACATCACGAACTTCCTCAAGTGAGGATTTATACTGCCTTTTGGAAGCGAGTCACAGGGCCGTACATAAACGTACCTGGCAGCTGTTTAGCCGATGTTTTAGCAGCGGGGTGACTGATTTTTCACACTCCCCAATTTGGATGGGATTGGATCATGGCCAGTTGTCCATACTTACCCATACTCCTCCATCACGTGCAACGCTCCCGACTCTGGGAGAGCGAGGGCCGACACACGCCTCCTTCGACACATGCACAGCCCTCCATCACCTCTTTTTCCGAATTGTGGGGCGGCGGTGGGGCAGTAGTGGCTCAGTGGTTAGAGCTCCGAGCTATTCATGACAGGGTTGTGGGTTCAATACCCTTTTTTTTTTCCGAATTGTGGGGCAAAACCCTCTCTGCTCCCCGGGCGCCACAGCAAAGTCACAGGGCAACCACCATGCTCGGAGGAAAGTGCCATGTCCCCGGCTCTCCCAGTGCTGGCCAGCGTTGCTTTGCAGTAGTGTGGGGAGAAAGCGCCACCTACCAAGCAGCAGCTAGCAGCATAACCTGAATTCGAACTAGTGACCCTCTGGTCATAGTGACCACGCCTTATTCCGCTGGGCCTAGAATGGAAGTATTTTATAAATGCTGATAAACAAACAGACAGTATTTTCTGTCTAACAATAAACGGTAATACTGGAGCTGTGGTATAATTGCAGTAACACGCTGTAACGTGAGATTCTGGGTTAACTGGCTCAGCTAAAAATTAGGAGAAAATTGGATCAAAAAAACAAAACAAAACAAAAAAAAGGCTCGGACCCGGATCTCTGATCTCTGCAATGTTGCTTTGGGACAGCATTAATTGTGAAAACTCTTTATAAATACATTTCAATATGAATTTAAATTTCACATAAAATGTACAGAAGCTGGTTGCCCCAGCCATACGTAAGTTATAGCCAAATTTAGCCTGTTTATAATACAAGCGTTTACTAAGTAGGTGTAGTAGGTTGGTGTACTGTATTAATAAATTACTAAGAGTAGTTTTTACTTTGGCTTAGTAGTTAAATATTTAAATATTTTGAAACCAGGACAATTCAGAGAGCTGCTTGAATGCTTTTGTAAATGGTTCTGTATAGAATATTTTAAACATATTAAGAAATGGTAAAAACAATGACAGTCGTTCAGGCATTGGTGTGGTGCAACAGATAACACCACTACCTGCCCGTGTGATACCACACCAAGTGGGAGACTGGGGTTCGATTCCCAGTCTGGGTGACTATGCTGTGCTACACCAATAAGAGTCCTTGGGCAAGACTCCTAACACTACATTGGCCCACTTCTGTAATAAGAGTAACCTTGTAAGTCGCTCTGGAGAAGAGCGTCTGCGAAATGCCATAAATGTAATGTAATGTATTTCATATGTTCAGCTTGCAAATATGAAAAATGCTAATTAATATTATGTGTGGGGTTGTGTCTGACTTCCTGCAGTTCTGGGATGGGATCCTGTGTGAACAATGTTCCTCCAAAGCAGGAGTTTGTGTACCCTACCACAGCCCCCGGGCAGGCCTACGACGCTGACGAGCAGTGCCGGTTCCAGTACGGAATGAAATCTCGCCAGTGTAAATACGGGGTACTCACCTCCCTCCTCTCCGTTCCACTCCTACAATCTGTTTGTGTGTTAAGGATACACTGTACGGACAAAAGTATTGGGACACCTGCTTCTTCTGAAATCAAGTGTATTAAAAAAAGTTGATCCTTTGATACTTTTGTTGGAGCAACTGTCTCTGCTGTCCAGGGAAGAAGACTTTCTACTATATTGTGGAGGAGCATTGCTGTGAGGATTTGATTGATTACATTCAGCAACAAAAGTGTTGGATGATCAGCACCCCAACTCATCATCCCAAACTCCCCAACTGATACTGGATGGAGCTCCACCACCATCACTCCAGAGAACACAGTTCCTCCACTGCTCCACAGCTCAATGCTGGGGGGCTTTACACACCCCTCTATAAGCCCATGCCTGGCATTATTAGGCAGCATGGTGCCAATAGGGTCATGATGTTTATTATCTACTCTAGAGAGTCCTATTCTATTGGCAGCATTTCTATACAGGGACTAGACAAGTTGTGTGTGTGTGTGTGTGTGCATTTGTACATCTGTGTCAGCAATGGTTGCAACTTCATTCATTAGAAAGGGTGTCCACAAGTATTTGGACATGTAGTGTGTCTGGAACGCTTTGAGAGCTGTGCTCTTTGTCTTGAGTTATCCCGTATTACGATATCTACACGCCGGGGGCTCTGGGTTCAAACCTCTGCTCTCTTCCGTTCCCTTACAGTGAACTGTTCAACTCTCTCTCTTTCACTGTTACTCTCTCGCTCTTGCTCTCCATCCTACGATTTTATTCTTTCCTCCAGATCTGGACCAGATGGTTGTTCTACCTTTTTTCTTCCCCAGCTGTAGCGTTCCAACTCTGCGCTGATTTCAGGCCCGCTGCCACTTTTGTCCCAAAAAAACCCCAAAACGCTCTACTTTCAGCCTGTGCGGCCTCCCTGCACCGACCACAGCCGACCTTCTCCACTTCTGCTGAATTGCTGTGGACCTCAGAGCTTTGGGGAACCTGTAACGACTTCTATAGCCGTCTATAGACGTGCCAGTAGAAGGACAGCTGGACCAGGACATTACATTTAAGAATGGTCTGGACTGTAGCTGTCAGCCATGTCACTCCACTGCTGCGTTCTCTCTTCACCGGCTTCCTGTAGCTGCTGCCCGCATCAGATTCAAAACCCTGACGCTGGCCTACAAAGCCAAGACTGGACCAGCCAGCCCCTCCGTACCTGATGGCAATGGTCAAAAGCCGATCCGCACCAAGAGCCCTTCCAGCTTCAAGTACGGCTCGGCTCGACCCGCCATTCCTCAAAATCCACAGAAGACAAGCGTCCAGGCTTTTTACTGTCCTGCACCAAAGTGGTGGAACGAGCTTCCCCTGGGTGTCCGAACAGCAGAGTCCAACGCTCGCTGTCTTCAAACCCAGACTGAAGACCCACCTCTTCCGAGAGTAGTTGGACGATTAGAGTACTATGGTCACCTTATTGTCTTGTGTTTAGCAATGTCTAAGCTTAGAGGTATCCTTTGATTTATTGGTCTATTCTAACTAGCTGAGGTTTTTCTTGGGTAAATAGCAAAGCACTTTGTAAGTCGCTCTGGATAAGAGCATCTGCTAAATGCCATAAATGTAATGTAAATGTAAATGTCCTGTGCTTCTGAGTTCATCCAGTTAAAGAGTGGGACATGTGTCTGTTACTTCTCCTAAGTGTCTTCCAGGCCAGGTGTTATGGGTGTAGACTGAGGAATGACGACCTCGTCAGGGTGCTAATGTAGGACGCTGTTCTGAAACATGTTTGCCTTCTGGGTTGTTGCTAATTTTTTAATGGTACGTGGACATGGACAGCACAACATCTCTCAAAAGTGAAGCAACCACAGGTCTAGCGCCTCTGCTGGCTGGTTGCAGTATGACGTGTAGCTCCATCCGTACCTACATGTTTCAGTGACGAAACCCCATCTAAATTCCCTGTGCTAATAATAGCCAATTTTTTTATTTTCCTCCAGAAATCAGTTTTGAACCCTTACTCTGCTATATGGTAATAAGGCGGGGCTACACTTAGGAATGAATGATTGACAGATAGTCTTGGCTGGAAGAGGCCTGGTGGTCTGCAGGACCTGCATGGCGTCCTTTCTGTTCATTACATGGAGGAGCTGAGTTGTAGTGGAACTTACATGCTGAAAGCTCAGTGAAGACGGTCTGAGACACTGACAGTCAAACGTAGCCGGTGCTTTACATACTACTGTATTTCTGCACTGTATGTCCAAATGTTTGTGGACACCCATTCTAATCAATGCATGCAGCTACTTTAAGTTGCACCCGTTTCTGAAACAGATGTGCAAATGCACACACACAAACACACACACACAGCTTGTCTAGTCCCTGTAGAGAAGTCTTACCAGTAGAATAGGACTCTCTAGAACAGATAAACATAAACCTATTAAAACCATGCCTAATCCCTTTGAGTTGGGGAGTTGGGGACGACAAGGTGGGGATGCGGTCATTCAACATCCTGACGTCACTAACACACTCTTGCGGTCTGAATTCAGTCAAATCCTCACAGCAATGCTCCTCCAAACCCCTCTTCCCTGGACAGCAGAGACAGTTACTCCAACAAAAGCAGGATAAGCTGTTTTTAATACACTTGATTTCAGGGAAAAAAATAAACGAAAGAGCAGGTGTCCCTATACTTTTGTCAAGAAAGTGTATGCTTTTTATCACTTGGTATTCATTAGGTCTAGCTATGCCATGGCTCTAACCAAATAGTAGAGAGCAGAAGGTCTGTCTGCAGTGTGTTGCATCTATCTTATCATAGTATGTGTGTGTGTGTGTGTGTGTAGGAGGTGTGCAGTGAGCTGTGGTGCATGAGTAAGAGTAACCGCTGTATAACCAGCAGCATCCCGGCCGCTGAAGGCACCATCTGCCAGACCAGCACCATAGAGAAAGGGGTGAGTACCCACAGTGTAGAACTTTCCTTATGGGAGGATTCACTGGTTGATATGATCCAGGATTATTACTCAAAAGGGTTAAAGCGTCCATATATGACAGTTTTGCTTATAACATCTGTGTAGGGCTATGCACTGTTTTTGTTACTGTGCCTTTAAGAGTTCGGCTCATATATTTTTTAATAATTTGGGAGTGTAAGAGTAACTGTAAGAGAGGTGGGAGGAGTTTTGGGCCAGAGTTCAGGTGGCTTCTGTTTTGTGGTAGGAAGCCAAGCCAATCCCACTCTGATTAGTGGAGCCAGAAATGACAGATGCCAGTGTTAAAAGGGAGGAGACGGGGTGGTGGAGGGTTGCACGGACTAGCCTAGTCTAGTAGACTAGACCTTAGATTTGGGAGGATGGGCTTCAGGCATGTTCCTCCTACCAAAATTCAGCAGTTTCATAACTCTACGTATGTAAACGGCCAGTTTTCTCCCCCTTGTTTAGGACTCGATTCATTAAGAGACTCAGTACATGACTTTTGTGAGTTTCGAGTCGCGCAGGGCGAACTTTTCCCGTCGTTACCATAGCAAAGAGACATCGACACGCCCCCTAAATCAAGCTGCGCTGGTGCACGGTTGTTGGCTCGCTAAAATAGGGCCCTTAATCTTTTAACCTTCTTTGAAAACGTACGTATTTGGGTGCTTTAGACTAAATACATCCCACAGAACCTTTCCTTAATACTTACTGTTTCACAACGGACACAACACACACACACACACACACGTCAGCAGCCGGAAACAGTTTCTGTTAGTGTCGCGTTGGAATGCCAGCTGTAAATGTCTGCGTAGGGCTTGAATAAACAGTGGGGAAGACTACAGCAGCAGTGAGGCCGTACTCCACACTATTGTGATTAAACTCTGGCAGTAAATCCCAGGTTCTCATGTGTGCTTCATCGGCAGTGGCTGCAAGCATGCTGCTAACGTTAGCGGCAGCTGTTGTGGGGGACTTGGCTCTCGAGACATCAGATACGGTACACTTTCAGCTTTTTCATATTTAAGAAGAGAGAGAGCGGAGAGCTTTGTCTGCGTCAAGATTCACAAAAACACTGGAGACCACTTTCGGCTTGCTGTCCCCCTTCGGCTTTGGCTGGCACCCTTAAAAGTACAGACTTTGGTACCCAACCCTAGTACACTATATACGGAGCAGTGTGTAATTTGGCGGTATCATATGTTCAAAATATGTTCAAAAACATTATAAAGGAAGTGTCCGGATACTTGTGGACAGGGCCCGAAACACAAGAACTGCTGCTGACATAACATCATTGGACAGCTGAACACGCTTAGAGGCGAACACCAACCTTCAGTGCTATGACGTCTAACAGATAACTAACAGATGCCCACACTGGCTAGCATCACATTGAGTGAT
Organism: Salminus brasiliensis; assembly: GCF_030463535.1. Classification (NCBI taxonomy): domain Eukaryota; kingdom Metazoa; phylum Chordata; class Actinopteri; order Characiformes; family Bryconidae; genus Salminus; species Salminus brasiliensis. The sequence continues at coordinate 3,274,881 of NC_132883.1, forward strand.
GGGGGAGAGGGAGGACCGCCCTACCCACCCAGAGAGAGTGTGGCCAGTTATGGCGTCTGGGACTGCCCACCACGGATGGCCAGGGGAATTACATAGGGCTAAGACTTTAATGGGCGTGTCACTTATGGAAGCTTCGATGACGTCTTTGTGAATGGCTGTTGACTTAGGACTATGATATGAAGTTTTAACCCTTACTTTGATGTTTATTTTGATATTTTGATGATTGATGTGGAAATTAATGTCAACCAGTCAATTTTCCCCGTGTCTGTCTCCACCCAGTGGTGCTATAAGCGAGTGTGTGTGCCTTATGGGACTCGTCCAGAGGGAGTGGATGGCCAGTGGGGTACGTGGTCACCGTGGGAAGACTGCAGTCGGACGTGTGGGGGCGGAGTTTCCTCATCCATTCGCCACTGTGACAGCCCCAGGTAAGGCTGTTTACCCACTGCTGTGTATATTGTCACACTCTGATCACACTACATTTTAATATATTGCATTTTCACCCACACTGCCTGTCCAGAAGTATCCAGACACCTAAATTTCCCAAATTTGGATACTTTAAGGTGGTAAAAAAACAACAACCTGGAATTGGGCTGTGAAGCAGAAGAGCTTTATTCTCTGGAGTGATGCACTGTGGAGCTCCATTCAGTACAATTGGGCTGAGTTGGAGTGGGGCAGAACTGATCATCCAACATCAGCGCTTGACCTCATTGCTGCTTTCATGGCTGAATGCAATTAAATCCTCCTCACAGCAATGTTCGAATCGTTTTGCAGTGCTTTCCCATCAGAGCAGAGGCTGCAGCAAAGACGGTCAAACTCACTATTAATAGCCTTGATTTCAGAAGATATGCTTGACGTTCCAAGAATTGTTCCCCATATCCTTATCCCTATATATTCACCATATGCCAAATGTTTGTGGACACCCCTTCTAATGAATGCATTCGGCTACTTTCATTTGCATCCATTGCTGACACAGATGTGCAAATGCACACACACTAGATTATACAGTCTTGTCCCTGTAGAGAAGTACTGCCAATACAACTCTCTACGACTCTCTGGAGCAGATAAACATGATGAACCTATTGGCACCATGCTGCCTAATAATGCCAGGCGTGGGCTAGTAGAGGGGTATGAAGCCCCCCAGCATTGAGCTGTGGAGCAGTGGACAAACTGTGCTGTCTGGAATGATGATGGTGGTAGTGCTCCATCTAGTACTTCTGGGATGAGTTGGGGAGTTGGGGATGATGAGGTGGGGTGGTGATCGCTCTTGTTGCTAAATGCAATCAATCAAATCCTCACAGCAATGCTCCTCCAAAATCTAGTAGAAAGCCTTCTTCCCTGAGAGTAGAGACAGCTACTTCAACCTAAGCAGGATATATATATTTTTTTAACACCCTTGATTTTGGAAGAACCAATGAATGAGCAGGTGTCCCAATACTTTTGTCCATTTAGTGTTAGTGTTATTTAGTGTTTTCGACTAATCTCGACTATCTTATACTTGCATATGATTATTTTGGATAATAACCCACGCCTGGTTCTGCGTCGCCACCTTGACTGGGACCCAGCACTACTCCCAGCATTCCTCCCTGGGTTACTCAGATTCAGTCTAGCACTGTTTATGTTGGTTCACGCTCCCTGGCTATGTCACTCCACAGTTATGCTGTTGTGTTATGTTGCCGTGTTGTAGAGCCCATCTCCCTCAGGTGTTATGACTGAGGTCGTCTCTGCCGGTGTTATGACTCACAGTGCATGTAGGTGCCTTGTTTGCGGTTCTCCGTCGGGTCTGACTGCGCCGTACTCCCGTAGCAGAGGGAAAAGGACGGTTATCGTTTATATATGTTGGTGCTTTAAGCATGAAATGCTTGGCATTATGGTCTCAAAATAGCAGCGCAAGTGCTGGTGTGTATGTAAGGGGTCTTATTTTTTTCTATATTTGTGATTTTTGCTGTAATCCATCATTCTGTAACATCCTGTAAGAGGTAGCCCAGCCATTTATTATTTTCCAACAGTACCTTTGACCCAAGCAGCATATTATCTTATTAAACACTGGCAGCGGGTGTCTTTTCAGGCTGTGTAATCACTGAGGTCATTGTGACTCATGGTGCATGTGT
>NC_132883.1:3281988-3368457 GCF_030463535.1 Salminus brasiliensis
TCTTTCACTGACCCTCACATTCACCTCTTTCACTCTTTCTCCTCTTTCTTTTTTTTTCTTTTGCTTCTTTCATTGACCCTCACTCTTACCACTCTCGCGCTTTCTCCTTTCTCTTTTTCTTCTCTTTCTCTTCTTTCACTGACTCTCTCTCTGTCTATCTTGTTTATTCTTTCTTTCCGTCTCTCCTCTCTCTATCTTCACTCATTTTCTTTGCTTTCACTTCCCCCTCTCTCTTGTTCTCTTTCTCTACCTCTTTCAATTTTCCTCTCTCTCTCTCTCCCTCTCTCTTTGACCTGTTCCTATAGGTCTCTCTCTCTCACTCTTTCATTCTTCTCTTTCTCTTCACTTTCCCCTTTTGCATCTTTTAGCCCTTCTCTCTCTCTCTCTCTCTCTCTCTCTCTCTCACTCTCTCTCACTCAGTCTCCTTTCTATGTGTCTCTACTTTCAGTCCTTTACTCGTCTCATTCTCTCTCTCTCTCTCTCTCTCTCTCTCTCTCTCTCTCTCTCCTCCTCAGTAAATGACTCTGCAGGTTTGTTGGGAGTGTGTTTTGGGGAATGTGCTGATGGAGCATTAGTTCCACTCTCATTTTTATGGCTCTGATTCTACAGAACAGACGAGCAAAGGATGTAGTAAAAGTGTGTGTGTGTGTGTGTGTGTGTGTGTGTGTGTGTGTGTGCGTGTGTGTGTGTGTGTGGGGGGGGGGGGGGGTTGTTAATCAGACTAAGCTGTTTGTAAGCACGTCAACTAAAATGTGCGCTCTCCCTTTTGGACTGCACCTCCCCCTACACACACTCTCACCGAGTCACACACACACTCTCCAGCCTCTGGCCCGTGAGCTTCTAACAGCTGTTGCAGAACAAACTAACTTACATAAAAGCCCCAAAAAGCTCATTAAAATTCCGCTCGTATCCATCAGCCGCTTTAAGAGCCTCGGCCGCACTCTCTGTGACACACTTCAGCGCTGTGTTTCACAACCAGACATGCTTACGTGTGTATGAGTGTGTGTGTGTGTGTGTTTGTGTGTGTCCCCATTGTTGCAGCAGTATTAAATTTAGGGGCAAATTTGTGAGCAATTTGTTTTTGGGCTTTGCGTTGCCAATATGTGAGGCTGTAAATTTAACAGAGCGGAGTGTTTTAGGGGCTGCTGTGCCCTGTGGATAAGGAACAGGCTTTAAATCACCATATAAAAACACAAAGAGTGTGAGTGTGAGTGTGAGTGTGAGTGTGTGTGTGTGTGTGTGTGTGTGAGATAGCCTTGGAGACACAGAAACGGTCGACAGCTGCTTGATCAGTTAAGCTGTATGTGTTAAATCTAGCTGCTCCCGAGTGGCTCAGCCATCTATTCACAGGCCTCATTGTCAGGAGGTTGTGAGTTCAATCCCTCTGATATATTTTATTAGTGTATCAGAAACTCTTATTCTGAACATGAAAACTATCAAAATCCACAAAAATGAATATCAGTCACACATCAGAAACACTTTGCTCAACCTCTGCAACCTCCTTAACCCATCCAGGGCAATGAACACACACCGACGGTAGTGAATCGAGGGTGAGAACATACACCCATAGTGGTGGGAAGCCACTTTAGCACCTGGGAAGCAGTTGGAGGTTAGGTGCTGTAAATATTTTTTGACTCCTCCCACCAATTTTCAGTCCAGGACATTAAACCAACAACCTTACGCTGCCAAACCCCCTTCTCTAACCTTTAGGCCACATTTTATCGTTCTTCTGATTGTTACTCTGAACGAGCTTGTGCACTCACTGTAAAAAACACACATCATACGTCTTGTACCTTCACAGTGAATTTGTCCAGGGCAGTAAACACACACACTAGTGAACTGGGGTGAGAACAAACAACCAGAGCAATGGGTAGCCACCTCAGTACCAAGGGAGAAAATTGGAAGTTAGGTTCTGTGAATGTTGAGGGAGGAAAATACATTGTTTCTTCAACCCCCCGAACTTTCTACTGGACCAGGGGATTGAACCAACAACCTTGCGCTCCCAATTCTATCCTTCAGGTCACATTTTATTGTTCTTCTGATTGTAACTCTGAACAAGCTTCTACACTCATTGTAAAAAACTCACATCATACGTCTTGTACCTTCACACTGAATCTGTCCAGGGCAATAAACACATACTAATGAACTAGGGGTGAGAACAAACACCCAGAGCAATGGGTAGCCACCTCAGTACCAAGGGAGAACATTGGAAGTTAGGTTCTGTGAATGTTGAGGGAGGAAAATACATTGTTTCTTCAACCCCCGCCCCCCAACATTTCTACTGGCCCAGGGGATTGAACCAACAACCTTCCACTTCCAACTCTAATCTTTAGGCCACATTTACAAGCTTCTACACTTACTGTAAAAACACAGCGCATCCAACAAGAACGAAAGCTTCATACGTCTTTACCCTCCGCATTCATCCCATCTGTGGCAGCGAACACACACACACTAGTAAACTGAGGGTAAGAGCGCACAACTGAAACAGGGGGCATCCCCCTCAGTGCCTAGGTAGCAACTGGATGCAGCAGGGCACCATGAATGATGAGAGAGGAGAAAGCACTTTTCCTTTACCCCTTCATCCTACTGGTCCAGGGTATTGAACTGACAACCTTCCACCTTGTGGCATTTTGTTCAAACAAGTGGTTTGTCTAACATTAACCATTCAATACTGATAAATACACTTCCATTACACTTCCAAACCTGGCCATGGCGCCACCTAGAGGATGAGAATTCAGTTTTGCTGCCTCAATAGATGATGAAATAGGGAGGATTTCCCACTCTGTTACGCAGTGATCTTCTGAATGCATGGAAGCAGAACAGCTTCTGATTGGCTGCTTCCTACCCTGCCCAGACTCACCAAGCCCTGCCTACTCAAGCTTGAGACCCGCTGATATTGAGGGCGGATCTACTCTTTGAACTAAGGGAATGGACATAAGATAGTATAGACGGTAACACAGTCTGACCTGCTGTGTGTGTGTGTGTGTGTGCAGGTGGGGTCAAATCCTGCTCACTGAACTGCTTGGCCGAGGGCTATAACTTCTACACTGAGCGCGCTCCGGCTGTGGTGGACGGGACGCCCTGCAGAGACGACTCTCTGGACGTGTGTGTGAATGGAGAGTGCAAGGTGAGAGAGCAAAGTACACACACACACATAGACATTATAGCCATAACATTAAAACCATTGACATGTGAAGAGCAGTAAATAGCACCGATGCTCTGGTTCCTGAAGCACCAGGGACAGGGGCAGGGGCAGCCAAGGCTCAGTGATGCTCATGGAGGCTCCACCTTCGGGCTGGGAAGAAGGGTGTAGACAATGGAGCGCTGAGGCCCTGCTGGGATTTGAACTGATCATCTCCTCACAGTTGATTCTGAGCAGCAGTTAGACCGTAGGGCCGGTCTAGCTTCCATAGAAGCTAGATCTACCTTCCCTTCTTTCTCAGACACAGAAATGGACACAGCTTCACAGCTCTAGAGTGGAGCGACTGTCTAACTGCCTGCTTGTCAAGAGAGTCAGGAGTCATCTCTAACCTGCAGATGGGAATAAACAGTAAACAGATTGAGGGGGCGGAGCCACAGATTAAACCTCTTACACGGTAATTCTCATTTACTGATGTTTTTGAGAATCAGCTCAGGATGGTTGATCAAACTGAGATTAAACTAAGTTGAGGTAACTCAAAATCGCTCTGCTGTGTGTGTGTGTGTGTCAGGGTGTGTTGTGTGTTTTACACACTGCCTTGCCTCAGTTGTTTTTGGATGCTGTAAAGCTCCATCTGCCCCTCACTGTCTCCCTCAGCGATCAACGCTAAACCACAAAACATCTCAACTGTTATTTGGAGGTTTCCTCTAGCTGTGTGGAGCTGAGCTGGATTTCATTAGCTGGAACTCTCTCTCTCTCTCTCTCTCTCTCTCTCTCTCTCACACTGTCTCTCTCTCTCTCGCACTGTCTTGACGAGCTAATATTGTGAGTATTGTGTTGTGTTGCGGTTTGTTGCTCTGTGTTATGTCAGGCTTTCCTCTCTCTCTGTTTCTGCTGAGCTGTTTCACTGTGCATATTATGAGTTGTGATATACACTATATAGACACTATACCCAGCAGACTATATACCCACACTCTACACAGCTGACTATATACACACACTACACAACTGACTATATACACACACTACACAGCTGACTATATACACACTCTACACGGCAGACTATATACACACACTACATGGCAGACTATGTACACACACTACATGGCAGACTATATACACACACTACACGGCAGACTGTATACACACACTACACAGCAGACTATATACACACTCTACACAGCAGACTATATACACACTCTACACAACTGACTATATACACACTCTACAACGGCAGACTATATGCACACTCTACACAACTGACTATATGCACACTCTACACGGCAGACTATATACACACTCTACACAACTGACTATACACACACTACTCAACTGACTATATACCCACACTACACAGCTGACTATACACACACTCTACACGGCAGACTATATACACACTCTACACCGCAGACGATATACACACACTACTCCGCAGACGATATACACACACTACACGACAGACTATATACACACACTCTACACAGCAGACTGTATACACACTCTACACAGCAGACTATATACACACACTGCACAACTGACTATATACACACAATACACGACAGACTATATACACACACTCTACACAGCAAACTGTATACACACTCTACACAGCAGACTATATACACACTACACAACTGACTATATACACACTCTACATGGCAGACTATATACACGCACTACACAGCTGACTATATACACACTCTACACGGCAGACTATATACACACACTACTCAACTGACTATATACACACAATACACGACAGACTATATACACACACTACACAACTGACTATATACACAATCTACATGGCAGACTATATACACACTCTACACGGCAGACTATATACACACTCTACACAGCAGACTATATACACACTTTACACAGCAGACTATATACACACACTGCACAACTGACTACATACACACTTTACACAGCAGACTATATACACACACACTACACAACTGACTATATACACACTCTACACAGGAGACTATATACACACTCTACATGGCAGACTATATACACACTCTACACTGCAGACTATATACACACACTACTCAACTGACTATATACACACACTACACAACTGACTATATACACACTCTACACGGCAGACTATATACACACACTACTCAACTGACTATATACACACACTACACAACTGACTATATACACACACTACACAACTGACTATATACACACTCTACATGGCAGACTATATACACACTCTACACGGCAGACTATATACACACACTACTCAACTGACTATATACACACTTTACACGGCAGACTATATACACACTCTACACAGCAGACTATATACACACTCTACACAGCAGACTATATACACACTCTACACAGCAGACTATATACACACTCTACACAGCAGACTATATACACACTCTACTCAGCAGACTATATACACACTTTACACAGCAGACTATATACACACTCTACACAGCAGACTATATACACCACTCTACACAGCAGACTATATACACACTTTACACGGCAGACTATATACACACTCTACACAGCAGACTATATACACACTCTACACAGCAGACTATATACACACTCTACACAGCAGACTATATACACACTCTACTCAGCAGACTATATACACAATCTACACAGCAGACTATATACACACTCTACACAGCAGACTATATACACACTCTACACAGCAGACTATATACACACTCTACACAGCAGACTATATACACACTCTACACAGCAGACTATATACACACTCTACACAGCAGACTATATACACACTCTACACAGCAGACTATACACACTCTACACAGCAGACTATATACACACTCTACACAGCAGACTATATACACACTCTACACAGCAGACTATATACACACTCTACACAGCAGACTATATACACACTCTACACAGCAGACTATATACACAATCTACACAGCAGACTATATACACACTCTACACAGCAGACTATATACACACTCTACACAGCAGACTATATACACACTCTACACAGCAGACTATACACACTTTACACGGCAGACTATATACACACTCTACACAGCAGACTATATACACACTCTACATAGCAGACTATATACACACTCTACACAGCAGACTATATACACACAATACACAGCAGACTATATACACACTCTACACAGCAGACTATATACACACTCTACACAGCAGACTATATACACACTCTACACAGCAGACTATATACACACTCTACACAGCAGACTATATACACACTCTACATAGCAGACTATATACACACAATACACAGCAGACTATATACACACTCTACACAGCAGACTATATACACACTCTACATAGCAGACTATATACACACAATACACAGCAGACTATATACACACTCTACACAGCAGACTATATACACACTCTACACAGCAGACTATATACACACTCTACACAGCAGACTATATACACACAATACAGCAGACTATATACACACTCTACACAGCAGACTATATACACACAATACACAGCAGACTATATACACACTCTACACAGCAGACTATATACACACTCTACACAGCAGACTATATACACACTCTACATAGCAGACTATATACACACAATACACAGCAGACTATATACACACTCTACACAGCAGACTATATACACACTCTACACAGCAGACTATATACACACTCTACACAGCAGACTATATACACACTCCTCTCCTCTCTGTTCTTCTCTTCTCCTCTCTTCTCCTCTCCTCTCCTCTCCTCTCCTCTCTCCTCTCTCCTCTCCTCCTCTCCTCCTCTCTCCTCTCTCCTCTCTCCTCTCCTCTCCTCTCCTCTCTTCTCCTCTCCTCTCTTCTCCTCTCCTCTCCTCTCTTCTCCTCTCTTCTCCTCTGCTCTCCTCTCTTCTCCTCTCCTCTCCTCTCCTCTCCTCTCCTCTCCTCTCCTCTCTTCTCTTCTCCTCTCCTCTCCTCTCCTCTCCTCTCCTCTCCTCTCCTCTCTTCTCTTCTCCTCTCTCCTCTCTCCTCTCCTCCTCTCCTCTCCTCTCTTCTCCTCTCCTCTCCTCTCTTCTCCTCTCTTCTCCTCTGCTCTCCTCTCCTCTCTTCTCCTCTCCTCTCCTCTCTTCTCCTCTCCTCTCCTCTCCTCTCCTCTCCTCTCCTCTCCTCTCTAGTTTCTTCTCTTTTTTTTACTCCTCTTTCTGTGAACTCTGTGACCCTCCTCACTGCAGGGCTTCCTCAACTGCAGGCAGCTAAACAAGATTGCAGCATATGACCCCACCCCCTCTCTCCTCTCTCTCCCTGCTCTCTCTCTCTCTCTCTCTCTCTCTCTCTCCTCTCTCTCTCTCTCTCTCTCTCTCTCTCTCTCTCTCTCCTCTCTCTCCTCTCTCTCTCTCTCTCCCTGCTCTCTCTCTATCTCTCTCTCTCTCTCCCTGCTCTCTCTCTCTATCTCTCTCTCTCTCTCCCTGCTCCCTCTCTCTCTCTCTCCCCCTCTCAATTACTGCTGCTTTCCCTGTCGTCCTCCACTCTTTCTCTTCCCCTCTCTTTCTCTTATTTATGGTGTGTATAAAAAGAGAGTGAACAGCAGGGGAGTGAGTTGACGGCCTGTTTGCAGCCTCGCAGTGGCTGCGCTCCCAAACAATACGCCTTTGATTCGGCCCAGTTTCGGGGAAAGCTTTGAAGCATGTGGCGCCGAGCGCAGCCTTGGGAGACTTGTTCCAAATCCGCTGGAGCTGCCTGCTCCGGCTCAGCTGAGGGGCCTTTCCGACTGCAGTCACTGTCCGCTGACTCACCACAGCGGCCGAGAAGTGGAATGTAGAGCTGGGGTCTGAATACGGCGGCTGTTGCTGTGTTTTTATCACAGTGAGCATTTATGGACATTATATGCCCAAAAGTATGTGGACACTTCAATCAAGTGTATTGGGAGGGAGTTTTCTCCCCGTTTGCTGCAGTAACAGCATCTACTGTACTATGGATCTTGGAACATTGCTGTGAGGAGGATTTGATTGCATTCAGCCTTGAGGTCGAGCTCCACTGCTCCACAGCCCAATGCTATTTGCCCATTAAATGGCTAATGCCACTTTTCTGTTCTAGCAAACACTACTGTACAAAATGATTACTAAATTGGGGGAGAAATGACAGTGTTACATGGTTGAATAAGGGACTAAGGGAGACCAGAAAATGCTGCAATATGGCACTACCTGTCCAAATGTTTGTGGACATCCCTTGTAATGAATGCATTAGTCTAGCACCTATAAAGAAGTACTGCCATTAGAATATGATCCTCTGAAGCAGATAAATCAATATGAACCTATTGGCACCATGCTGCCTAATGCCAGGCGTGGGCTCTAAAGGGGTATAAAGCCCCCCAGCATTGAGCTGTGGAGCAGTGGAAGAACTGTGTTCTCTGGAATGATGATGGTGGAGCTCCATCCAGTACTTATGAAAGGAATGAGTTGGGGATGATGAGGTGGAGTGGAGGTCTTGTCGTTCAATACAATCAAATCCTCACAGCAATGCTCCTCCAAGCATTCTTCCCTGGACAGTAGAGACAGTTACTCCAACAAAAGCAGGATGGACTCTTTTTAATAGCTTTAATTTAGGAATACACAGTAAATGAGCAGGCGTCCATATAGTCCATATATCTAAATATGCTTCCATGACATGATTATCCTTCAAGTGTTCTGCATTGGAGGGTCTGCCAAATGCCATGAAAACAGTAAATAACACTACCATAAAGAATCTAAGTTCAAACTTGTGTGTGTGTGTATGTGTGTATGTGTGTGTTTTGGGAGAATATGTGTGAAAGCTGTGAACGTCCACAATGAGTCCATAAATCTTTTTAATGTCTCTGTAGTCTGTGTGAAGCTGGAGTGGACGCTGTAAATCCTGCACAGTTCTGCTGTTTGCAGTGGAACTGTGCCGATTGTAAGCAGCAGTTTGCCCTCATTTGACTTGACCTGTGTGTGTGTGTGTTTGCATGTGCAGCACGTGGGATGCGATAAAATCCTTGGCTCGGACGTACGAGAGGACCGCTGCCGTGTGTGTGGGGGGGATGGAAGCAGCTGTGAGGCCATCGAGGGCGTCTTCAATGACTCACTGCCTGAAGGAGGTACGATCTGTGTGTTTTAACCCTAAACTCTATGGGTCGCTTTTCTGGACATGAACTTATCCTAGTCCAAACTTCAGTCTAGGTAGGTTTAGTCTTAGTTTAGTCTTACAACCCTAAGGGTCTATATATGAGCCCACACCCCTCACATGTAACTTCAGATTAGGTTCAAAGCTGTTCATCAAATCATACTGAATAATTCATAGTAGTTACATAGCATGTTCATAGTAGATACTCAATAAATCATAGTAGATACTGAGTAATTCATAGTGGATACAGAGTAATTCATAGTGGATACTGAATAAATCATAGTGGGTTCTAAATAAATCATAATGGGTACTGACTAATTCATAGTGGATACTGAATCATTCATAATAGATACTGACTAATTCATAGTGGATACTGAATCATTCATAATAGATACTGACTAATTCATAGTGGATACTGAATCATTCATAATAGATACTGAATAATTCATAGTGGATACTGAATCATTCATAATAGATATTGAATAATTCATAGTGGATACTGAATAATTCATAGTGTGTTCTAAATAAATCATAGTGGATACTAAGTAATGCATAGTGGATAGTGACAAATTCATAGTGGATACGGAATAATTCATAGTGGATACTGAGTAATTCATAGTGGATACTGAGTAATTCATAGTGGATTCTGAATAATTCCTAGTAGACACTGAATAAATCATAGTGGATACTGAATAATTCATAGTGTGCTCTGAATAAATCATAGTGGATACTGAATAATTCATAGTGGATACTGAGTAATGCATAGTGGATACTGACCAATTCATAGTGGATACTGAATAATTCATAGTGGATACTGAGTAATGCATAGTGGATACTGACAAATTCATAGTGGATACTGAATAATTTATAGTGGATACTGAATAATTCATAGTGGATACTGAATTATTTATGGTATATACATGTGGGCCTAACTAATAAAAGTAAAAACAGAAATTTGTGATATTGTGGCCATCACATCACTAATACGCATGAAAATAGTTGAAATGGTTAATGTGTGTGTGTGTGTGTGTGTGCAACCATAGGCTGAGACAGTAGGTATCAAGTACATTCCCTTTTATTTGTGGAGCACATTTCTTTAATACCACTTTTCCACCTCTGCAGATCCATTTTGCCTGGCATTCCTCTACGGCTCTAAATTAGCAGTTGTAGAAATGTCGAGTTAGGTGCTGAAATGCGGTTCCCTGAATTATGAAATAATACCGCTGGTCTAATTATAGGCACGGAGGCTCTGTGGATTTACAGTAGGTGTCAGAAAACGGTCGCTGGATGTTGAATCGCTTTTCAGCAAAGCAGCGCTGCCCTCCTTTCCATCTGGGATTCGACGTGTAAAAAAATGTGGAGCTCCATTTCCTGGAACTGCACTGGAGGGCTCTAAATTCTGCTCACTGGCCCTGTGAACAAGTGTGTTGTGTTACGGGTCTCCAGACTGTACAGCTTGGGCGAGAAAGCGCAATAGCTGCGACTGAGCAGAACAATGGCACAGTTCAGCTCCTGTGGTCTGAGAGAAGTGGGTTGTAAGGACAGGTGCTGGATATGATTCCTCTGCCTCTTGCAAGTAGCACCAACCCTACTTTCAGGCCTCGGTCCTGCATCTTGTGGGGGTGTGGGGGTGTCTTGGGAACCAGCGAAAAGCTGACCCTAAGGCCTGCAGTGCTCCTGACTTAGGAAAGTACTCTGTATAGGTTTAGGTTAGGTTAGGATTAGACATTTCTTACATAGCTTCTACATAGCTGCAGTAACAGCTTCTACTCTTTTAGAGGGTTTACACTAAGTGTTGCAACATTGCTGTGAGGAGAATTTGACTGAAGTTCTGTGCTCCATAAGGCTGTTTAAACCTCTGCACTTCATAAGGCGTCATAAAGATCTGCACTCTGTAAGGCTTTATAAAGCTGCACTCTATAAGGCTTCATAAAGTTCTGCTCTCCAAACCACTTTTTAAACCTCTGCACTTCATAAGGCATCATAAAGTTCTGCTCTCCAATAGACTTCATAATGATCTGCTTTCTAAAAGGCTTCATGAAGCTCTGTGGTCCTCCAGCCTCTTTAAAACTCTGTGCTCCATAAGGCCTAATAGAGTTCTGCTGTCCATAAGGCGTCATAAAGTTCTGCCCTCTATAAGGCTTTATGAGGCTCTGTGGTCCACCATCCTCTTTAAAATCCTGTGCTCCATAAGTCTTCATAAAAATCTGCTGTCCATTAGGCTTCATAACGATCTGCTTTCTAAAAGGCTTCATAGAGCTCTGTGGTCCTCCAGCCTCTTTAAAACTCTGTGCTCCATAAGGCTTAATAAAGTTCTGCACTCTATAAGGCTTTATAAGGCTCTGTGGTCCACCATCCTCTTTAAAATCCTGTGCTCCATAAGTCTTCATAAAGATCTGCTGTCCATAAGGCTTCATATAGTTATGTTCTCCATAAGGCTTCATAAAGATCTGCTCTCCATTAGGCTAAATAAGGATCTGCTCTCCATAAGGCGCCATAAAGCTTTGTACTCTGTAAGGCTTTATAAAGCTGCACTCTATAAGGTTTAATAAAGTTCTGTGCTACACCAGCTTCTTTAACACCCTGTGCTCCATAAGGCTTCATAAAGTTCTGCTCTCCATAAGGCGTCATGTTCTGCTCTCCATTAGACTTCATAAAGATCTGCTCTCCATTAGACTTCATAAAGATCTGCTCTCTATAAGGTTTTCTAAAGCTCTGTGGTCCATCAGCCTCTTTAAAACCCTATGCTCCATAAGGCTTTTTAAATCTCTGCGTTTCATAAGGCGTCATAAGGTTCTGCTCTCCATTACACTTCATAAATATTTGCTCTCCATAAGGCGTCATAAAGGTCTGCACTCTATAAGGCTTTATAAGGCTCTGTGGTCCATCAGACTTTTTAAACCTCTGTCCTTCATAAGGTTTCATAACGTTCTGCTCTCTGTAAGGCTTATAAAACTTTGTGGTCCTCCAGCCTCTTTAAAACCCTGTGCTCCATAAGGCTTCATAAAGCTCTGCACTCCTTTAGGCTTTATAGGCCTTTCTGCACCATGAGACCTTTTAAAGCTCTGAGCTCCATGAGACTTTTTAAAGCTGGGGGCTCCAAGCACCCATCTCTCCTGTTCACCTGCTCTACCTCGCAGCTCTACATCTGTAACTCTGCCAATGAGACCTGCTTTTCCGTGCGGCTGGAAAAGAAAGGCCAAACGGCCAAGTTTTGGACCGGGTTAGTGCCTCGAGAGAGAGTTTTATCACTTTTTTAGGCTCTCACCTAGTCCGAACGAGTCCATAATTGCTTTGTGGAAACTCAAACAATGTGTCTGTGTATTTGTGTTGTGTTTTTTCACCATTTCTCTCTCTCTTTTTTTTTTTTCTAACCCAAGCCCAGTTATGCGCTGGACACTTGCCGTGCTGCTGAGGGAGTGGAGGGATTTTGAAAGTAGATTCATAATTACCTGCTCACATGCGAGGTCTGCATGATTAGAATGCATTTGTTTCCCCAGTGAAAGTCAAAAAAGAGGGAAAATCAAGCATATCTGCGATCCCTGCCAAGCCTCAGCCGCCTCGCTGGTTTCTGCAGGGCTAGCACGTCCTGGCAGCCTCAGCCTTTTTGGGGTGGAGAGATGTGGAGTGTGTTAAGGGTGAGGGAGTGCAGCTGAAGAAGTCGTTTTTGCAGCATGCAAATGATTTGTTAGCATGGTTAGACTTGCATACTTGCAAACATCGACATACACCGTTTGGACAAAAGTATTGGGACACCTGCTTGTTCATTGTTCATTGTTGCTTCTGGAATTAAAAGGGTATTAAAAAGAGTTGAACCTGCTTTTGTTAGAGTAATGTCTCTGCAGTCCAGGGAGGAAGGCTTTCTACTAGATTTTGGAGGAGCGCTGCTGTGAGGATTTGATTGATTGCGTTCAGCGACAAGAGAATTACTGAGATCCCCACCCCACCTCATCATCCCCAGCTCCCCAACTTGTTCCAGACGTATTGGATGGAGCACCACCACCATCATTCCAGAGAGCACAGTTCTTCCACTGCTCCACAGCTCAATGCTGCTGGGGGGCTTTATATACCCCTCTACTAGCCCACCACTGGTATTAGGCAGCATGGTGCCAATAGGTTCATGATGTTTATCTGCTCCAGAGAGTCCTATTCTATTGACAGTACTTCTTCTCTACAGTGATTAGACAAGCCGTGTGTGTGTGTTTGTGCATTTGCACATCTGTATCAGCAATGGGTGCAACTTAAAGTAGCTGAATGCATTCATTGGAAGGGGTGTCCACAAACATTTGGACATGTAGTGTACAATAGCAGCAGTTCCTACACTATAGTAAATGAATGCTGGCCCTGCAAAGGCCTTACAGAAAGGTACAGGAAGGTCAGGTTTCAGCTGCAGCACTGGCGCAGTGGAGTGTTGGCACTGAGCAGTAAGTTAAGAAGCAGCAGCAGGTTATGGGTTCGCGTCCCGCTCTATTCGAGCTGTGCTGCGTACTGTTTTTACCGCAGTGGTTTGGGAGTTAGGTTGGCATGTGAGCAGCTTTAGTTCAAACCTTGGTCAGGGTGGACTCGACCACACTTTACCCTCTCCCCGCTGCCCCAAGCCAAAGAATAACACCATCTGTCCCTCAGCGCTCCGCTCAGCCCAAATGAGTTCCCAATAGCTGCTAATAATAAGCGCTGAGTAATCAAGGCTTTCATCTGGCCTTAGAAGGGAAAAGGCTGTGGGTGGGGTTGAGTTCAGTGCCAGTGGTGGTATTGGTGGTTGGTGGGATGTTGACACTGGGTTGTTGGGTAAGTATAGAGGGAAGGGTGGTGCAGTTTATGGAGTTAGGACTTGAACATTACAGTACATTACATGTCCCAATGTTTGTGGACAGATGTGCAAATGCACACACACACACACACACACACACACAAACCTATTGGCATCATGCTGCCTAATGCCAGGGGTGGGCTAGAGTGGTATAAAGCCCCCCAGCATTGAGCTGTGTTCTCTGGAATGGTGGTGGTGGTGGTGTTGGGGATTGGAGAGTTGATGATGATAATTTGGGGGTGGTGATCATCATCCAACATCCTGACCTCACTAATGCTCTTGTCGCTGAATGCAATCAAATCCTCACAGCAATGCTCCAGCAGGAAAAAGATCTTTCTTAATACCTTTGATTTTAAAAGAGAAACTGAGAAACTGAGCAGGTGTCCCAATACTTTTGTCCATATAGTGTATGTATGGTGTATGTCTAAACAGCTTGTGAGCTAGTAAGAGTTGGACCTTATAGGCTACTGTAGGTGATGGTGATGCTGTCAGGGTGTAACATCACCCAGCTGGGCCCTCCAGGGCGGGCCTTCCTGTTGTAGGGGGTGTATTGTGTGGTGTTTGGGGTCAGTGCTGGGTCAGCTGTAGGTGAGCCGGATGGTGTTGGGTGCAGGCGGGCTGCAGGCTCAGATGTGAGGGTTAAGAGTTTATTTCAGGGCTTCAGGAAGACACACCCAGGGCGGGCTGCAGGAGCGGGGGACCGCAGAGGCAGCGTAGGGCCAGCGGAGGGAGCTATTCTGGGCTTCAGACTTGATTTTTGGCTCCAAGTTACAAACTCACCACAAGCTGCCCGTCACCCTGAACTCAGAGCAGCTCCGAGGTGAAGCACAGCTCACTTCTACCACCGTGATTATGAGGTGTCGAACAGCAGCACTGAAACATCACGCCTCTCTCTCTCTCTCTCTCTCTCTTTATCTTACTCTTTAATCCTTATCTTTTTTTCTTTAAATTATAAATGTTTAATTTATTTCTTTGTATCGGCCATTTTTCTTCCTTTCTGTTTTTCTTTCCTTCAGTTTTTTTCTTTATACAGGCAGATTTCCATTTTCTTTCTTTCTTTCTCTCTTTTTTAGTTTCTTTCTTTATAGTCAGATTTCTTTCTTTTTCTTTCTTTCAGTTTCTTTTTACAGATTTCTGTATTTCTTTCTTTTTCTTTCTCTCTTTTTTTAGTTTCTTTCTTTATACAGACAGATTTACATTTTCTTTCTTTCTTTCCTTCAGTTTTTTTCTTTATACAGATTTCCATTTTCACTGTACTGCACATTTCCAAATTTCTCTTTCTTTCTTTAGTCTCTGACCTAAAGAAACCTTTTCTTCATATTTTACTATTTTCGTTTTTCTTTTGTTTCTTTACTCTGTCTGACCTTTTTCTTTCTTTCCTTTCTTTCTTTTCTTGTTGCTTTTTTATTTTTTTTCTTCACACTGCAGCCTCTCTCTCTCTCTCTCTCTCTCTCTCTTTTCCTCCCTTTCTCTCATCCGGTCCAACAGAAACCCTCAGGTTTACCCAGATTACTCACGCTTCCCTCTCGTCTCTCTGTAGCACTGGCCGGATTGGAATGAGGTATTAGTTTATTCCTCTCACTCTGGTTTTGGAGATGGAGTTATTTGCAGGCCTGTGGCGGAGAGCTGGCCGAGGCAGGATGACCTCAAACGAGCTGCGGAGACACTGCCCAGGAATTCAGCAGGAATCCCAAACCTCTGCTTAATGCTTAAACCAGAACAGCCTGCTGAGGAGAACACCACTCACTGCATTGTCCCCTCTCCATAGCCAACAATAAACCTCCATGTGTGTGTGTGTGTGTGTGTTTATCCATTTTCATAACAAAAATGTTTTGGCTTTAGGAAATGGAGAAGCTAAACCATCATTGTGAATACATTGTGAGAAGCACAAAACTGTCATTGAGGTTAAGCTTAGGTTAGGTATGGGATGAGGTATTGAAATATAATAATACATATAGGACATAAGATTAGTATTATATATATATATATATATATATATATATATATATATATATATAATATAGCTCATATGTACAGTATAATTATTATAATAATATATATTTGTAAATACATATACACACACACACATATATATATATATTATTTTATATATTATATATAATACATATATTTTATGTACGTATTATATACAGTATATATAATAATAATAATGAAGTATTGGTATATATAGCTTTAGTTATAACATTGTGTATGGTTACATATATATTTCTTATAGCATATATTAATGTTACATATAGGTTCTGATATGTAATGCATAACATCGCTGTCCAATAAAAACATGTATCTCCAAACAGGGGACTTTAGAGGACAGGGCAAAAATGAAGACATCCATATATATACAGTAAATGTAATGGGAGACATACATAAATACATGACCTGTGTGTGCATATGTGTGTGTTCACAGGTTATGAGGAGGTGATCAGGATTCCTAAAGGATCTGTGTTCATACATATTCAGGAGCTCAACATTTCCCTTAATTATCTGGGTGAGATACAAGGTTTTATTGGTCTTATTACCCCTGAAAGTGAGAATCACTGAGAGTTAAAGCTGGAGGTGTAAAGCTCTGTGTTCATGTGCTGAAACTGACAACGCCTTCATTACAGTTCTGAAGAGTAAAGGGGAGCAGTACTTCATCAATGGTAAGCTGACCATCGACACACCACGCCGCTTCGATATCGCCGGAACCACTTTCCACTACCGTCGGCCCACTGACCAGCCGGAGACTCTCGAGGCCCTGGGGCCCACTAACATGACCCTCATCGTCATGGTAAGGACTCACGGACTGTGTGCTGTTGCCAGACTGAGTGTAGTGAAGGGTATAGTTTGATTCCCCTCTTAAAGTTTGAAGTCAGGTTTCAGTCATAGCTAGTTTTTTTTTTTTTGACAAAAGTATTGGGACGCCTGCTCACTCACTGTTTCTCCTGAAATCAAAAGTATTTTCAAATGTTTATCCTGCTTTTGTTGAAGGAAACTGTCTCAATAGTTGAGGGAAGAAGGCTTTCTGTTAGGTGTTGAAGGAGCATTGCTGTGAGGATTTGATTTGATTGAATTCAGTGACAAGAGCGTATTAGTGAGGTCATGATGTTGGGCGATCACCACCCCACCACATCATCCCCAACTCCCCAGCTCATCCAGAAAGTATTAGATGTAGCACCACTAAGAAGGCATGGAAACCTCAGACCCCCAGTTAGCAAACCAAAGGCAATAGAGGCAAGAAAAAACTCCCCAAGAGCTGGAGGAAGAAACCTTGGGAGACTCACAGGGGGGACCCATCTAATATCTAATAATCATAATATAGTATAACTTAATATAATTACAGCAGTGATGGTCAGAGTAATGAGACTAATGATGGTTAATGGTGGTAATGTTAGTAGTGGCAGATTCCATGTAGATTTGAACATGGTCATTAGGCAGGTAGCAGTGGCAGGAGGGTGTGCAGCAGGTCTGACACGGGTGGTAGTGGAGCCTGGTGGTCAGTCTGGTGGGTGACAGCTGGTCTGACGCAGGTAAAGGGGACTCCAGCGGTGTTAGGGGAGGAGAGAGCCAGAGGGTAGCAGAGCTACAGGAGGAGAGAGACAGAGGGTAGCAGAGCTACAGGAGGAGAGAGACAGAGGGTAGCAGAGCTACAGGAGGAGAGAGACAGAGGGTAGCAGCGATACAGGAGGAGAGAGACAGAGGGTAGCAGAGCTACAGGAGGAGAGAGACAGAGGGTAGCAGAGCTACAGGAGGAGAGAGACAGAGGGTAGCAGAGCTACAGGAGGAGAGAGACAGAGGGTAGCAGAGCTACAGGAGGAGAGAGACAGAGGGTAGCAGAGCTACGGGAGGAGAGAGACAGAGGGTAGCAGAGCTACAGGAGGAGAGAGACAGAGGGTAGCAGAGCTACAGGAGGAGAGAGACAGAGGGTAGCAGAGCTACAGGAGGAGAGAGACAGAGGGTAGCAGAGCTACAGGAGGAGAGAGACAGAGGGTAGCAGAGCTACAGGAGGAGAGAGACAGAGGGTAGCAGAGCTACAGGAGGAGAGAGACAGAGGGTAGCAGAGCTACGGGAGGAGAGAGACAGAGGGTAGCAGAGCTACAGGAGGAGAGAGACAGAGGGTAGCGAGAGCCATATATTTTTTGCCAAACTACTCTCAAGTAGATGGACCTTCTGTTTATGGTATGTGTCTGTGTGTGTCTATGTGTGTATGTGTGTGTGTGTGTGTGTGTGTGTGGTAGGTGCTGGTAAGGGAAGAGAACCCAGGTATTCATTACCGCTTTAACCCCCCTGTGAGCCGGGACGCCCTAAGCGGTTTTGCCTGGCATTACACAGCCTGGAGCCGCTGCTCTGTCACCTGTGCTGGAGGTAAACAACAAAGCTGACTCTCAAACACACACACACACACTTTATGGACAAAAGTATTGGGACATCAAATAGTATACATACACCCTCAGCAGTGAGAGAGTTTTACAGTAAAAGCTCCAGATCTCATCAGAACAGATAAAGCAGGTGAAGATAAATCCAGTAAAACGGAGAAACAAGAGCTTCTCATTCTGAAGAAAGAAAGTAGTGAGATCTTGTCTGTGAGCTAGTCTGAAGAACAGAGCTCGGTTCCTCCAGGTTTCTCCTGGACGCCCCCCAGTCCAGCACAGCGTGGAGGATGTGTTCAACTCCATCAGCAGCAACAGCAGCAGCAGCAGCTCACCTGATTTACCATCATTAAGCCCTGATTTACCACCAAACCAGGTGTTGATCTGAGGAGAACTCTAAATAATACTAGACTCCATGAGAGAGGAGAACTTTGGAGATGTTCTAATGATGAACACAGTGATGGAGAACCTCCACCACTTTCTGTAGGAGTGTTATTATCATTATTATTATTATTAGTGTTTATTCTAACAGCAGTGAATTACTGAGCAGATCAGCAGATTTTCATGCTAATTAAATTCTAATGAAGTGGTTCTAATTGATTATTAGAACCACTGTGATTAAGGATGAGTACACTATGATGCTCAGACTACTCTACATTTGACTACCCCACAGAAAGACACACACACACACACACACTCTTACATAAGAAATGAGATGGAGAAAGGAAACCCTCCCTAAGTGTGGGGAGAATATTACACACACAGCTGAATCTGATTAAAATCACTTCACACACACACACACACACATACTCACACACACACACACACACACACACACCACATCCAGCAGAAATAGTGCCAAGATCAGACTACATACAAGAAGTTGTGTGAAAGCGTTTAAGATCACCAATCTCAGGATCTTTGGCCCATCTTTGCATCAACACACTTTTAAAGCTCTTACGCGAACACACACACACACTGCTCCACACAAACACACTCCCTCTCATTCAGTACAGTGATATCTACCCCACACTAACATGGGAATGGACCAGTTGTATAAAGAGTGAAACAACGCCGCAGAGGAATGACCCCCCCCCCTCGTCTGCTCGTTAATGATCCGAGTCAACGTCTCTGATAAGAAATAATTTGCCCTGCATGAGAGCTAATTTGTTTCTGAAAGTTAAGAACTATCAACACTGGCTCACGCTGTAGGGCTCCGGACCAGCCAAGCAGAACCGATATTTTAACGTTTCTGCTCTTGCGTTAAATTCCTGACATTGCCTCCTGAAAGCAGTTAGAGCACACTGTGCAAAGCAAGTGAATGAAATGCTTCATTTCGTTTATTTAGAAGCCCTACACTAAAAAAGGGTTCTATGTAGTACTGAAAACGACAATATATGTAGAACCAAAGGGGGTTTTATATAATACTGAAATATAATATAGAAAATGGGTTCTGTGTCATTAAATAGGGTTTTATATAGTATAGAAAAGATGTTCTATATATTATTAAATATGGTTCTATATAGTAATGAAATAGGATTCCGTAAAGTACTGAAATAGGGTTCTATATAGGACTGAAAAGGGAGTGTATATAGTATATAAAAGAGGTTCTATATATTATTGAATATGGATCTATGTAGGGCTGAAATAGGGTTCTATAGGGTACTGAAATAGGATTGTATATAGTATAGAATAGAGGTATTGAGGTGTAAATAGAGGTATACAGTATAGAAAAGAGGTTCTAGATATTACTGAATATGATTGTATATAGGACTGAAATAGGGTTCTATATAGTACTGAAAAAGGATTGCATATAGTATAGAAAAGAGGTTCTATATGTTATTGAATATGGTTCTATATAGGACTGAAATAGGGTTCTATATAGTACTGAAATATGATTGTATATAGTATAGAAAAGAGGTTCTATATTTTATTGAACATGGTTCTATGTAATGCTGAAATAGGTTTCTTTATAGAACTGCAATACGGTTCTATAGAGCACTGAAATAGGATTGTATATAGTATGGAATAGAGGTATTGAGGTGTGTATATAGAGGTATACAGTATAGAAAAGAGGTTCTAGATATTACTGAATAGGATTGTATATAGGACAGAAATACGGTTCTATATAGTACTGAAATTTGATTGTATAGTATAGAAAAGAGATTTTATATGTTATTGAATATGGTTATATAGGCTACTGAAATATGATTGTATATAGTATAGAAAATGGGTTCTATATATTATTGAATATGGTTCTATATAGTACTGAAATAGGGTTTAAATGAAACTGAAATAGGCTTGTTTATAGTATAGAAAAGATGTTCTATATGTTATTGAATATGGTTCTATGTAGTACTAAAAAGGGTTTCATAAAGTACTGAAATAGGGTTCTACAGGGTACTAAAATAGGATCATATATTATATAGAAAAGAGATTCTATATATTACTGAAAAGGGTTGTATATAGTATCGAAAGAGGTATTGAGGTGTATGTAGAGGTATACAGTATAGAAAAGAGGTTCTAGATATTACTGAATAGGATTGTATATAGGACAGAAATACGGTTCTATATAGTACTGAAATTTGATTGTATATAGTATAGAAAAGAGATTTTATATGTTATTGAATATGGTTATATAGGCTACTGAAATATGATTGTATATAGTATAGAAAAGAGATTTTATATGTTATTGAATATGGTTATATAGGCTACTGAAATATGATTGTATATAGTATAGAAAATGGGTTCTATATATTATTGAATATGGTTCTATATAGTACTGAAATAGGGTTTATATGAAACTGAAATAGGCTTGTTTATAGTATAGAAAAGATGTTCTATATGTTATTGAATATGGTTCTATGTAGTACTAAAAAGGGTTTCATAAAGTACTGAAATAGGGTTCTACAGGGTACTAAAATAGGATCATATATTATATAGAAAAGAGATTCTATATATTACTGAAAAGGGTTGTATATAGTATCGAAAGAGGTATTGAGGTGTATGTAGAGGTATACAGTATAGAAAAGAGGTTCTAGATATTACTGAATATGATTGTATATAGGACTGAAATAGGGTTCTACATAGTACTGAAATAGGGTTCTATATAGTATAGAAAAGGGTTGTATATATTACTGAAATAGGGTTCTATATAGTATAGAAAATGGTTCTATATATATTACTGAAATAGGGTTCTATATAGTACTGAAAAAGGGGTTATATATACAGATAAGCTGTATGTGTGCATTTGCACATCTGTGTCAGCAATGTCTTCTTTTACACATCATATAAAGTTCCATAAGGACTAAATGCTGCTGCCTTGTCTTAGAGTAGCACCTGAATACCCGAGCCTCACCTCAAGCCTTGACTGGAACCACTGCCTTTTGACAGAACCACTAGAAGCTTTGAACCCCCCCCCCCCCCCCTTTTAAGGGTGTATCATGTAACAGATGTTTGTGGAAGCTGGTTCCAGTTAATACTGAGGGGAAATCAGGAATGGTGATGGCTTCACTGTTCACTGTCTGTCTCAGGGGTTCAGATCCAGCAGGTCGTGTGTAAGAAACAAGCCGATCACTCGGTGGTCTACAACCACTTCTGTGACAAGAGGAACAAACCTAAAGACAAGAAACGTCCCTGCAACGCAGAACCCTGCCCTCCAACGTGAGTACGCTCAGGGTGTGTGTGGGCATGTGTGTGTGTGTGTGTGTGTGTTTCTTTAACCAGACTTTCAAAGTTGCAACATCCAACACCTCCCATATTTCTCTCTCGCGCTCTCTCTCTCTCTCTCAGCTGGTGGGTGAGTGAGTGGTCGGAGTGCAGTAGAAGCTGCAGCAGTGGGGTGCGGACGCGAGAGGTTTTGTGCAAGAGGAAAATCACACCCACAGACGAGAAAGTTCAGGATGACTGGTCCTGCACTGCCCTTCGGCCCCCCGTGACTGAGCCCTGCAACAACCACACCTGCCCACCAGAGTGGCACGCTCTGGACTGGTCTGAGGTACATCATGCAGCACTGATTGCCTCCTGTGTTAAATGCTGGAGGATCAGATGTCTACAAAGTTTTGGTGTCTCTCTCTCTCTCTCTCTCTCTCTCTCTCTCTCTCTCAGTGCACTCCAAGCTGTGGTCCTGGTTACAGGCAGAGAGTGATCCTCTGCAGAAGTGGAGAAGGCGGCGATACTCTGGCCGAGTCTGAGTGCCCGAAGCATGGCCGTCCCACCACTAGGATGCGCTGTAACCTGCAGCGCTGCCCACCTCCACAGTGGCTCGCCGGACCCTGGAGTGAGGTGAGATCTCTTCCACTGATGTTCAGACGACTCTCTAGGTGGGTCTGATCTGCTCACCGAAGGCTTTACACACTCTACTGTGCTCTAGTGCACACTGTAAGCCCTTCCAGCTTCAAGTACGGCTCGGCTCGAGCCGCCATCCCCGAAGGTCCACGGAAGACGAGCGCCCAGGCTTTTCTCTGTCCTCCACCGTCCTGTGGTGGAACGAACTTCCCCTGGGTGTCCGACCAGCAGAGTCCAACGCTCGCTGTCTTCAAACCCAGACTGAAGACCCTCCTCTTCTGAGAGTACTTGGGCGAAGTGTAGGGTCTCCATACTGTCTTTATTTAGTGATATCTAAGCTTACAGGGATCAAGAAGGCAAGAAGGGAAACATCACCAAATACTACAAACTTCTAAAATTCTATCATTGGAAACATCTGTGTGATCACTAGTGTTGCCTAGTGTGGTGTTTTGCCCTGCTCTCAGTGGCCTGATTCAGCCCATAAGGGTAATAATTAGCTAAATGAGTTGAAAGACAGGGAGAACAGCTGCCTGAACACAGCTGGAATTTAACTCTCACACCTGAGGGCCTGTCTCTAATAAAGCACAGCACTGTGCGCGAACTTTATTGTTCAGTGTCCTGCATGTCAGAGCTCACCCTGTGTGTGTATGTGTGTGGGCTTGCACCCGTGTGTGTTCATGCATTTGGTTTTGTGTGTGTGTGTGTATGTGTGTGTGCATTTTTGTCATTTTTCAGTTTTTGATATAGTGTGAATCGGGCAGTTATTCTTCATGTTGTGTCAGTTTCAATTTCATAATGAACGGACCAATAGAAAAGCTCAGAAATGGCTCAGAATAAAATCTTTTTACATTGACTTCTATTGAAAGTTCAGACAGCTCCTGTAAAGTTGCTGTTTTTTGTGACAGCAATAATATATGTATATATATATGTGTGTGTGTGTGTGTGTGTGTGTGTATATACCCCCCAGTGCTCAGCTCAGTGTGGTCTCGGGCAGCAGATGCGTTTGGTGCAGTGTGTGACACACACAGGCCAGACGTCCAGTGAGTGCCCAGGAATGCACCGGCCCGCCTCCATCCAGCAGTGCCGGAGCAGGTGTGACCTCAGCAGCCCCACGGATAACCCCGAGGGTGAGAGGACAAAGGACACTCAGACACATTCTGAGGCACATACCGGTACTGCTCTAATATCAAAGACAGGTTACATCAATCATACAAGCAAAATACTAATATTCAGAGATTCGCTTCACTCTCTTTATATACACTATATGGACAAAAGTATTGGGACACCTGTTTCTTCTAAAATCAATAACACTAAAATCCTGCTTTTGTTGGAGTAACTGTCTCTACTATCCAGGGAGGAAGGCTTTCTACTAGGAGCATTGCTGTGAGGATTTGATTGATTGCATTCAGTGACAAGAGCATATTAGTGAGGTCAGGAATGTGGGATGATGATCACCACCTCACCACATCATCATCCCAAAGTGTTGGATGACGCACCACCACCATCATTCCAGAGAACACAGCACTTCCACTGCTCCACAGCTCAATGCTGGGGGGCTTTATACCCCTCTAGCCCACGCCTGGCATTAGGGTAACGTCTATCTGATCCAGAGAGTCCTATTCTATTGGCAGTACTTCTGGGACAGGGACTAGACAAGCTGTGTGGTGTGTGTGTGCATTTGCACATCTGTGTCAGCAATGGGTGCAGCATAAAGTAGCTGAATGCATTAATTACAAGGGGTGTCCACATATATTTGGACATATAGTGTATGTATATATATATATATATATATATATATATATATATATATATATAGAAAGAGAGAGAGAGATTATATGGTTTATGTTCAGTAATAGTTACAACAAATTACAGTAACGTATAATTAGTAAATTCATATGTATATATAAAGATTATGATTATATAATTATATATATAATTATAGTTTGATACTATATGATAATAATTGTTACCTCAGTTAATGCCAGCTTTATTAATGTGTTTTAATTGTAAATTCTTTGTATTTCTTTGTTATATTTTATTAATTAAACCTTTCATGCCCCCCCTCGTCCCCAGAGTGTAAAGATGTGAACACAGTGGCATACTGCCCCCTGGTGCTCAGGTTCAAGTTCTGCAGCCGCTCATACTTCCGACAGATGTGCTGCAAGACCTGCCAAGGACACTGACCCACACTCTTCCTTCTCTCCTCTCTTCTTCTCCGTCGCTCTGCCTGGGCCAGCACCGCCCCAGCTCCACATTCCAGGGCAGAGAAAGAGAGAGAGAGAGAGAGACAGAGAGAGTGAGAGAGAAAGGTAGAGAGAGATAGAGACTGTGCTGCTGCCTTCAACTCTCCAGTCCAGCTGCTCTGGCACGGCTGCTCTGAATATCGGACGGTCAGAGACTCGTCTGCCTTCTTTTAGCTCTCTTTAGCGTGGTGCTAGTCTTGTGTCGGCCGTACCGCATACCCTCGGCTCCCTCAGCTCTAATTGGATCCGGCCTCAGAGGACCACAGCACTGCACACTTCAGCTTCAGTCGCACAGAAAACGTACATTTTTGCATAATTCACAAGGTCCAGGTACTCTTCACATTGTGCTCAACTCTCACAGGTTCAGAAGGGGGTTTCTTGCTCCCCCTGTAAGGTCAGTTCCACTACTATTCTAGACACTAATTAGTACGTAAGTCGTTGAGCTGCTACGTTTGTTCTTCTGATCTACTCATTATTGTTTGGAAAGATACTTTAACTTTTTCAACTGCTCGCTATAACCCTCCTCTCTCACCTTGCTTTTTTAAGTTGAGCTAATCATTTACGAAACTTTTTAAATGTACCTGAGAAATGTATCAAGTTCTTCCTAAACTAAGGCTGTGTTTACATTACACAGATGTAGCAGGGTTCTAACATCTGACATCATCTCGCTAACATCAGCTGGAGAAGTTAAAATCTAGTGAACATCAGCTAGAGTTGTTTTTTTTTTAACGTCTAGCTAACATCAGCTAGGATAAACACCTAGCAAACATTAGCTAGAGTTGTCAGCACCTAGCAAACATTAGCTAGAAAAAGTTAACATCTAGTTACGAATCAGCTAGAATAGTCAACATCTAGCAAACATCAGCTAGAGTAGTCACAATCTAGCTAACATCAGCTAGAGATGTTAACATCTAGCAAACATCAGCTAGAGTAGTCACAATCCAGCTAACATCAGCTAGAGTTGTCATTTAACATTTAGCTAAACATTAGCTAGAGATGTTAACATCTAGTAAACATCATAGTAAACATCTAGCAAACATCAACTAGACTACTCAGCTAGAGTAGTCATTTACCCTCTAGCTAACATCAGCTAGAGACGTTAACATCTAGCTAAACATCAGCTAGAGTAGTAAACATCTATCAAACATCAGCTAGACTAGTTAACATCTAGCTAAAGATCAGCTAGAGTAGTCATTTATCCTCTAACTAACATCAGCTAGAGTAGTTAACATCTCGCTAACATCAGCTAGAGATGTTAACGTCTAGCTAAACATGACTACTGACTACTCTAGCTGATGTTAACTAGATGTTAACTACTCTAGCTGATGTTAGTTAGAGGATAAATGCTGATGCTTACTACTCTAGCTGATGTTTAGCTAGATGTTAACATCTCTAGCTGATGTTAACTACTCTAGCTGATGTTAGAGGGCAAATGACTACTCTAGCTGATCTTTAGCTTGATGGTAACATCTCTAGAGATGTTAACGTCTAGCTAAACATCAGCTCTAGATGTTAACGTCTAGCTAAACATGACTACTGACTACTCTAGCTGATGTTTAGCTAGATGTTAACTACTCTAGCTGATGTTAACTAGATGTTAACTACTCTAGCTGATGTTAGAGGGTAAATGACTACTCTAGCTGATCTTTAGCTAGATGTTAACTAGTCTAGCTGATGTTTGATAGATGTTTACTTTACATCTCTAGAGATGTTAACGTCTAGCTAAACATCACCTAGAAAAGCAAATGTCTAGCTTAACATCAGCTAGCTATCATCTAGCTATCATCTAGCTAACATCAGCTAGAGATGTTAACATCTAGCTAAACGTCAGCTGGAGTAGTAAACATCTACACATCTGAACATGTAAATGTGGAGTGTTCTGGGGCACAGGAGCTGAGAACCAGAAACTGCTTAGTTTAGTTGTTTGCGTAGAGAGAGACTGTCGACTGAAGTGGGCAGTGTGCTGGTGGTCCATGGCTGGCTTTGAGGACACTACACTGATCGTCCTCTCCTGCTCACTGATTCTCACCTGGTTCTAACTGTTCTAACAGCCAATGGTTCTAACTCATGAAGGCCCTCTGCTGTCTTACTCAGCCTTACTCTTACTATGTCGAAAATCTGACAGGTCACAGATATTTAATTCCTTTCTTTTCTTTCGTTTTATTACCTTTGGGTTTTATTTACTGCTTTAGAGATGTTGGGATATGTCAGTATCATAAGCTTCCTAACTGTGTTACAGTCTCTTAGTCTTTTTCTAATACTGGACGATCCTGTTTCTCACTGTATTGTGGTTCTGCGTGGATTACTTGCCATGATCTTGCCATTTGGGTCGGGGTAACAATGCTGATGTAGTCAGGTGTTAGGACAGCTGTTGGCATTGAGATGAGTGTTGTATACAACTGTTGTATAGCTGGAGATGGTGATAGTGAGTCGTTCAGACATGACCTCAGTCGTCAGGAGCTTCCAGAGCAATCAGAGCTTCCAGGGCTGGATAAAGCACAAAACTCCTGTACTTGAGTAAAATGCTCTTGGTTAGAGCCGAGTATCACTGGAAATACTAAAATACAAACACCAATCCCGATACCTTGGCTTCAGCACAAGTTTCAGACTAAAAGTGGGCGTGGCTTAAACCAATTAGTACTGTCATTAATAACATGCATACAGAATTTTAATAATTGTATACTCCTAAAATAAAGTCGCTACCAGGGCTACTTTTAGCGATGCCATAGAATCCATTTACCATGAAACGTCGATCCCAAAGCCTAGGCTTCATTTGTCGGCCGCTAGTCAGCTACCGAAGGCTGCTCCAAAATGAAGGACCCTTTGTAAACAGCCCAGAAATGCAGCCTACGTTCGGGTCGATTTGGAGGACGTCCTTGTATCCTTCTCAGCACTTAATTACCCACAGTTCTGTGTGCACATACAACCTCATTGGGGGGAAAGTGATAAAAGGAAAAGGCAGCACCACAAAAATGTTGGAAAACGAAGCTGATTCTCAAGCTTCTTGCCGCAGTTGCAGGAGGCGGGGCCTCTCTGGTGACATCATCACACAGTCTGGTTATACATCAGTGTGACCAATAGGAATAGCTTCTAGGAAGGAGTTCCATAGGCCTGTCCTACTGAGGACCTGTCCGTCAGATTAATATTATGTCAAAATATGAAATTATATGAAATATTGAATAATATGAGTGAAAATATGAAAGTAAAAAAGTTAAAATAGAGTTATGGTTATTAGTGTTGTATTATTTTAATGAGCAAATTCTGTAGTTTTCTGAGTTTTAGGTTCAAGTCGGAACCTAAAAGTCCAGCAATGGGCAGTCAGTTGACCCCATTTGGTGCAAAGGGGAAGCGTTGGCTTTGGTGACAGCTAAGCTGATGGGAATCAAGCCAGTCTAACGCAGCAGTGAATCAATCTTCCTCCGTTTGCTCACGTAATGATGCGCAGTTGTGGGCGGGGCTTTCGCATTGAATCAGCATATCAGACAGACAGTCGCCTTGTTGTCGCTCATCAAAGCCTATGCGGTTTTTAGATAGAGATTCTGTGTCAGCCAGGCAAGCAGATCATTAACATCAGTAAATGTCGCTTTGCAGATTATGAGCCTTGGGCTGTCCCCAGGTCCTGCTTAAAGGCTTCTCACATCAGGACCTTATGACACATGTCTAAATATCTGCTCCCTGTCTGCTTCTGCTCTCTGAAATTTCCCTCCTCCACACGAGCACTCATGAGCGAGGGAAGCTACAGTTTGTGGTTCTTTGTGGACATGATCAGACCAGGATGCACCTGGACAATCTTCTCCTGCCCCTGGTGGTCACCTTCCTTCCCCAGCCTCGTATAGTTCCCTCAACCTCCGCAGTTAGTTTATAGTCAGTGTGTCTGGAAGCTCATTTGTTTTGTCTGCAACCATGACAACAGCGCTTTGATTGGGCGCTCTGATGGTTTTCAAAGCTTTTTTTGTGAAAGGGTCTCTCTCGTGCAGCTCCACCATAGAGTTCCATAGAGCCGTAGCTGCGTTCCAGCCTGGATTGGCAATGGCAGAGACGCCATTCTCCCTGTTAAAGTGAAGTGGGAGTATCTCCATCATTCTGCAGCTGCTGTTTTAAGGTAGAACTGCTACAGTAAAGCTACTCTAAGTGACTCAAGTACAGGATCTGAGAACTTTATCCTCCACGTCTTTTAACTTACAGGAATCGTAAAATGCAAGAGCACCAAAACATGATATATGGTGTCCTGAATGACGCTGTGTTCTCAGTTAAGCTGAAGGCCCCTTATGTAAATACAATTGAATACGCTTCAGAAATCATTCAATCGATGTATAAGGACTCGAATATTCCACTGCTACAGACCTACGCTCATCACAAGTCGTTCTCTGTACTATTGAGCTGGTCCTAAGGGTTGGCCATTGTGGTGCTTTGGTGGTTTTGGAGGTTTTGGCCGCTGAGAGCTAGGGGGAGCTGTGATTTCTTGTGTATGTGTATCAAAATAGGGGGTCTGTACTGTAACTTAGCGGAGTGTTGCCCTCCCTGCTGAAACCTTGAAGGTGTCTAATGCCTCGTGATGGTTTAGCTGATGGTCAGTAGAGGTATTTTGTGTTTTCTTGGGGTTCTTGGGTTGGTGTCACAATGGAAAAGTACGGAAATGTGCTGATCAGCCATACCATTAAAACCATTGCCTGATATTGTGAAGATCCCACCATTTACCGCCAGGACCCCTCTGACAAGTCGAGGCACGGATTCCACAAGACGGTGAAGACTCTGAAGGTGTCCTTGGGCATCTGGCACCAAGACAGTAGCTGCAGATCCTTGTAAGTGCTGTAAGTTGTGAGGTGGGGCATCCATGAGCATCAGCTTGGTGCACTTTTGGTAGGTACTTACCACTGCATACTGGGGGGGGGCACCCCACAAGACCTACCTGATGTTTGGGAGATGTTCTGACCCAGTCGTCTAGAACGTCACAGGTTGGTTCTTGTCAAAGTGTCTCCGATTCTTACACTGACCTATTTTTCCTGCCTCAACACCTTCACCACCTTCAAGAGCTAACTGTTCACTCGCTGCCTAATATGTAGATCCACCCCTTACAGAAGCCAGAGGAACCAGTCAGTGTTACTCCCGTCACCTGGTTTTAATGTTATGGCTGTTTGGTATATATAAAGTGTGTTACATGAACACAATTCTTGCCCAGAAAGCAGTTCTGTTGATGTCACACATTATATTAATTTTCAACCATTTGCCACATCAATCATATCATACAAATTGAAGGTGCCATTATTTGCAGTGTGTAAGAAAACTGGTGCAACCATTAAACCAGTTCCCCTGAGGAAGCAAAACCATCAGGTTCTAATATTAATGGTTCTAATCGGCTGCTTCACTGTAAACAATTAAAGTCAGGTCAACCTAAACGTGTAAGTTGATTGTTTAAGCAGTGCTTTCTTCGCTTTACTCAAACACTCTTGAATTTTTCATCCCAGTTTGGAAAACTCTGTGGCTCCTCCCCTTCAATCTGTCTACTGTTTATTCCCAACTGCTGGTTAGAAAACTCCCCCATCACATGACATCCCCAGACTGGAAGAAAGGCTTTTGCCAATGCTGAGATTTGAACTGATCACCTCCTCACAGTTGATTCTGAGCAGCAGTTAGACCGTAGGGCCGGTCTAGAGCTGTTAAAACTACAGATCTGAGCCGATCTACCAAATGTACATGGCCTTACAGCTCTAGAGTGGAGCGACTGTCTAACTGCCTGCTTGTCAAGAGACTCAGAATCAGAAGTTCAAATCCCATCAGCACCACTGCCCTCCATGGTCTGGAGGAGTATTACATTTAATCAGTTTCAGCTGCAGCTCATTTATTAATGTTTTCAAAGCTCAATGCAATATGGATTGTTGACCAAACTGAGTTAGGAGAATTTTGGACTCCACTAAGTTGAGTTAACTCAAAAGCCACTCCGTAATTGTTTCAAGTTGACCTGACTTTATTATTTTTTTAGTATTTTACAGTGTCGAAATGTCATTTATCTGTGGGTGTATTGACTGGTCAGTACCGCAAAGTGGCCCAGGTGTGATGGGCTTTCTCCTGGTCTGCTTTGGTCAGCTCTGATGCTTTGCAGTACATTTGTAACGTAAGATTTAAGGAGTGGTCTGTCTATGGTGCTTTGGAATGGTGCTATTTCTTCCTTTTCTCTCATAATCTCAAAACTAGTACTTTTATTGTTATTGCAACTTGCTTGAGATAAGGATTAATATGAGAGCTAAAAGTCTACAGAATTCTATGGTATGTATGGAATTATTGAGGCATATTTTTTAGGGGTGGGGAGGGGGCAGTACATAATCAAGCCTCGGTAGATCTGAAACACGAAAGTGTCGTTATTTTTGTTATTATGTGAGCTTTATTATTGTTATTATTGTTGTTGCTGTTATTGTTATTATTGTTGTTGTTATTATTTTTATTATTAACTATGTTTTATGTTGTACTTAACATGTTACACTTGAAGTGTGCCGATTGATCTTGGCTGACTGACGGCCCGAGCAGTTTAACAGTTATTGTTGATGTTTGTAAGCGCTATGGAAATAACATTGTGTACTGTAATGTGCATCTAAATGAAATATATGTTCCTGGGTTTTATTTAGAACAATCAAAATGAAAATTATACAACGAATAAAGAAGCGGTGCATTGTGATAAGGAGAAAGCCGGGCTGTGTGCTGTTTGCTTTGTCTTCACAAATATAACTATAAATGTTAGTGCCAGGTTTCAATGGAAGTCAATGTAAAAAGATTTTAGTCCAGGTCATTTTGGAGCATTTCTATTGCTCCATTCAACATCAAATTGGGCCACAATGAAGCGGGCAACTGCCAGCTTCATGTTATGTCCACAAGTGAGAGCACAATATAAGGTCCAAAAGTTTGTGGACACCCCTTCTAATGAATTCATTCAGCTGAAAGTGTTCTATTACCAAAGAATAGCCCCTCCACTTTGTACAGACGTCCCTTTAGCTCCTCTTTGCACTAACAATGACTTAACCAGCCATGTAGCCAGCCACCGCCTCTTTTCCAACTGCCGCTGATGCAGCATCACCAGGAAGCCGTCACACCTGGAGGAAAGTGTCAGGTCTCCGGCTCCACCACACCAGCTAACAGACGCCTCTGCCAGGCCAACGTCGTTTAATCATGATGAGAGGAGAGAGCGCCATCTACCCACCCGGAGAGAGCACGGCCAGTTGTGCTCTCCTAGACTCCGGCCGCTGACGGCAAAGCTCACGACCCCCGGGGCTACATTAGACCACTTAGCCACTCTGAGCCCCTCTCGCTTTTCTTCTCTCAAGCAGTTTTGGCCAGTAATTGTGTAAGAGGACATGTCCTGGAAAAAGAGGATGTCTGGTCACATGTTTGCCCCACATATGAATGCCCAACAGTTGCAACCAATAGCCACTTCAGAATCATGGTGATGCTCCACTGACTGTAACAGGGAGAATGGCGTCTTTGTCAATATCCAAGATAACAGGTCCATGTGGGTTCCATGTCGGTCTCACATATGGATGCCCACTGGGGTCAGTTGTTGGGGAGTTGTTAAACATGGGCCCCATCTGGGTTGTACACTGCAAACGATGATGATGTGAGATTAGGGTTGGGGGGGCCCATTTGGGAAGCCTAACTAGGGGCCAGTACAAACCCACTCAGAGCCCATGCCCATCTGGAACCCACCTAGCCCATGTTCCACCCATGTCCCTGGGCACACTTGAGCATTAGAGAGAGAAATGGCATGGGAGTGTACAGTGTACAACACAGATGCGGCCCATGTTTAACCCCTCCTGGTCCCATCACTGACCCTGGTGGGCATCCATATGTGGAGCCTACGTGGAACCTGAGGACAAATGGACAGATGTTATCTGGGATAGTGCCGTAGCAGCGTTCCGGTCCAGAGTGGGAATGACAGAGATGTCTTTCTTCGGCACTTTTGGTTCCATCACAAAGGAGCTGTGAGTGCAAAGAACCTTTACAATGGTCAAGAACCTCTACATTGACTTCTTGGAACATTTTAAAAAGGTTCCTCACATGGGCATGTTAGCTGGGATAGTGCCTGAGCAGCGATCCGGCCCGGAGTGTCAACGGCAGAGCCGTCATTCTCCCTGTTAGAGTCAGTGGAGCATCCAGCCTCCAGACCCTGAAGCTGCAGATTTAAGGTACGGTACTACATAGTGTTGCTTTACCTGCACAGGATTTTTTGATGGCTGTTCTTGATTGATTGTAATTGTACGAGATTTACAGGACTATGTATCGTTATTGGTCCACAACAGCAGGTGTGAAACTGTTTGCTTTTGATCTCAACCAAAAGTGGTGAGAGAGTGAAGCGTGTGTTGGGCGGAGCCTCTGTGGTTCAAACCGCCAGTGGGAGTGGTCCTGCTGCTAGGCCTCCGCTCTCACGGCTTTACCCAGAGAGTATTATCGGCTGATCTGAGGTCAGCTTCATGCTTTTCTTTCTGTTTTCGAAGCCACCTGAAAAGAACACCACAGCTTCTGCTCTTGCTTCCCCTTTCTGTTTGCTAGCCCTCTTCACTTCAGTCTTCAGCCTTTTCCCAGGGATTAAATTAAAGGTTCACCGAAAATCACTTAGATCTTCTGAAGATGATCTGCTTCATCAAAGCTGCCTTACTGGTTAGTTAAAGTGCCCTTAGCCTACATTGTTATTATTCATTTGTACATCATCATTCCCCAGCCTTTATTTATCTCAGAAACGGGTCGTTTTTGTTTATATTTACATTTACATTTAAGGCATTTAGCAGATGCTCTTCTCCAGAGCGACTTCCATAAGAGCTTCACTGTTACTCAAGAAGAACCTCAGCTAGTTTGAGTAGACTAAAATTCAAAGATACCTCTAAGATTAGACTCTACTAAACACAAGTCAATATGGAGACCATAATACTAGACCATAATAATAGAACAGAGGGAGCTATGCGGCCTC
This sequence comes from Salminus brasiliensis, assembly GCF_030463535.1. Lineage (NCBI taxonomy): Eukaryota > Metazoa > Chordata > Actinopteri > Characiformes > Bryconidae > Salminus > Salminus brasiliensis. The sequence goes on from NC_132883.1 coordinate 3,315,903, forward strand.
CTCCAGCAAGGGCTGTCAATCACTTAATTCCTAAGTGAAGCCCCGCCTTCCTACGCAAGAGCAGAGTAAGGGGTACAAACTGATTTTTGGAGGAAAGTAAAAATGGGCAGATGTAGCACAAGGAATATTGGAGATACTGGACAGGCAGTTTAGAGGAGGAAATGGGCGGGGCTTTCTTGTTTTTGAAACATGGCTGGGCGGAGCTACACATCACACTGCAACAAGTCAGCAGAGGTGCTGGACGTGTGGTTGCTTCACTTTTGAGGGATGTTGCACTGTGAATGCTTTCTAGTCATTGGGTCTATATATTGGTGCTGCCACACAAAAACCTTGTATCTCCAAAATAGCCATTTTGGAGTATGTCTATTGGTCCATTCATCATGAACGTCTACCAGATTTGCCAATAATTGCCAGAACCACATTAAATCAAGAAGTATAAAAAACTACAAAACTGTAGATACAAGGTTTTTGCATGACAGTGAGAAAGTGTGAACGTGTTGTTTCTTCACAAAAATAATGCATCAAAGCTTTTAGCTTGATTTCCATATTTGGACTGAGAGTAAAGTAAAAACTTTTGTTTGTTTACATACACAATATGTCCAAATGTTTGTGGACATCATTTTCTAACAGAATGTAGCTGACTGGATAAGCCATGTTTAATGTTTACTTCTTTAGTTCTGCTAATATAGCTATTAGACACTATGTGTCCAATTGTTTGTGGACACACCTTCCAATGATATAATTGAGAACAGAGAACAGATGTGCAATTGCACACACAAAGCTTGTCCAGTCCCCTTAGAGAAGTACTACCAATAGAATAGAACTCTCTGGAGCAGATAAGCAAACATGAACCTATTAACACCATGCTGCTTAATGCCAGGTGTGGGCTAGAGGGGTATAAAGCCCCCCAGCATTAAGCTGTGGAGCAGTGAAAGAACTGGGTTCTCTGGAATGATGGATGGTGGTGCTCCATCCAGTACTTTTGGGATGAGGCGGGGTGGTGATCCTCATCCAACATCCTGACCTTACCTCACTAATGCTCTTTTCGCTGCATGCAATCAAATCCTCACAACAATGCTCCTCTAGTATAAATCTTGTAGAAATCTAGTAGAAAGTCTTCTTCCCTGTAGACACAGTTAGTAGAGACAGTGACTCCAACAAAAGCAGAGAAAAATTAATGCCCTTGATTTCAGAAGAAACAATGAATGAGCAGTTGTCCCAATACTTTTGTCCCATCACTTTTGTATTACAAAAAAAACCTTAAAAAAAGATTCACAATACAAGCGTTCTTTGATCAGTGCCATAGAAGAACCACTTTTGGTTCCATCACAAAGCGTTTTTCCAAAGCGGTTCTTATTGGAACCAGTGGTTCTTTTATGACATCACTCAACAAACCCTTCGGAGAACCCGCATTTTACGAGTGTGCAGAAAAGGGGTCAATGCCTCACATCCAACATGTATTAATAGGAAATCTGGCCCCATTGTCTGCAGCAGCAGCTTCTACTCCTGCAAGAAGGCTTTGCAGTAGATTTTGGAATATTGCTGTGAGGAGGATTGCATTTGATTGCATTCAGCCACAAGAGCATCAGTAAGGTCAGGTGTTCCTTCTGCCACTCCGACTCATCCCAAGGCCTGGGTGGAGCTCCACAGCTCCAACATGTATTAATAGGAAATCTGTCCCCATCATCTGCAGCAGCAGCTTTGCAGTAGATATTGGAACATTGCTGTGAGGAGGATTTGATTGCATTCAGCCTGCAAGAGCATCAGGGAGGTCAGGTGTTGACGTTGGATAATTCGACTCATCCCAAGGCCTGGGTGAAGCTCCACAGCTCCACAGCCCAATGCTGGGGGGTGGGGGGGGGGTGGATGCTAGGGTTTACACCCATCTAGCAGATGTTTGGCTTTGGGCCCGGTGATCTTAGCCTGATAGGTGACTCCTCGAAAGCGCCCCGTTCTGTCAGCAGTGCTTTTCTACGATGTCAGCAATGACTGCGCCTCAGAGCGGCTGAGCTCACTAATACAGAAACTGCGATATTACTCTAATGTCTGCATCCTACACTCAGCAGTAAACAACATGCACTGTTCTCACACTTGTTCCTCTGGGTGTGAGTCTGCATGTGTGTGTGTGAGTGTGTGTGTGTGTGTGTGTGTGTGTAAGATCAGTTGCAGTTCTTTTCTGAGGTATGCACTGGGGGAGTATGAGGAAGTCGTGGTGTGAGAGCTTGCCGGAGTTTGATTTGCTTCACTGAGGCAGTCACGGTTCGGTTTAAATGGTCTGCTCATGATGGAGACCTGCTGACCGGGTGTTTGTTGGATTTTCTCACATGCACAAACACACACAGCTACACACGTACACACATACAGTTCTGTCCAAAGGGAGGACCCATAGGGGTGCGGAAGAGGACAGTCTACAGAGGACCACCTCAATCCTGGCACAATGGTAAGTGCATGTCCTACCCATCATCAGCTGCCTTTCTCGCTGTGCTCCGGTCCAGGATGGGCCGGGGTCCTGCTGTAGTTCTTGCACCTGTGAGATGTTGCTTCTTGGGTTATTATTAGCGCTGAAGATCGTACCGAGTCCCTCGAAACTTGTATGGCACGGACGGTGGTCCCGAAATACCAAAAAGTCAAGTAGTCTAGCAATTCTTGATAAGTACAATTCACTGATTAATCAGATTATTCTAATACCTGAAGAGCTTCAAGCTTCAAGCTTCAAAGCTTCAAGGGTCCCATCTGCACATTGCTTGCGCAACATGTTGACCTGATTAGTGTCTAGCGAAAAAAAAAACAATTCAAAAAAGCAATTCAGCAGACTGATTATCTTTCTCCAGTGATCTTAAACCACACTTGCAGCCACGCTTTTTCGCCATATGTGTGGTGTGGATTTTAGGCACAGCCCACCGATGCTATCTGAGGACCTTGTGCACGTTAAAGAGTCATTCATACTGTTGGCGAATTAAATGCAGGTAAAACCGGCCTAAATCGGTCAGGTTCTCCCTGAAGCGTATCAGGAAATGGTCAATGGTCAAAAAAAAACCCCAAAAACAGAAGTGCTAAAGCTGCTGGACTGTGGAGGTGGTGGAACCTGACTGCAATTCCTTAAATGGAAGAATCATAATATTCTTTCCTGTTTTTGGTTCTCTACCGGAAGTGATATAGCTGGAGACCTCTGGTGGGTCACTAATGCAGGTAGGCGTAGGGTGTAGGATGTTCTGATGATTCCATGTCCATCAGTTTATTTATAAGTTGCTGAAAGTGGGTCTCTAAAGACTCTGAACTCGGACTGCGGACTTGGGTTCGAGCACTGCCCACCTTCAAAATAAATGGCAATCATTGAAAATTCGCCTTAGAGTGGACCAGGTTTGATTGGAGACCGAGAGGTCTGAGTAGGTTAGAGTTGGGACGGGGGTTTGGTTGAAGTCAATGTTGAGGTTAAGCTGAAAGGCTGTTTTTATAGGCTGAAGCAGTTGACCTGGGTGTGCATGAGTTTAAAGCAGTGTTTGGGTGGGTCTGGGTGTTTAGGCTGGGTCTTGATCAAGGCAGGGTTTGTCCTGGGTGTGTGATGTGTCTGGTTAAGGTTAGGGCCGTGTTTGTCCTGCGCAGTTCTTGTTCATGGTGATGGCAGGGTCTGTTTTGAGATCAGGCTGGGTTTGGTTAAAGGAGGCATCCTAGCTTTGGGCCATGTATGAGTGTAAGTAATACAGGGGTTGTCCTGGGTTTGGGCCATATTTGGTTGATCTTAAGACAGGGTTTGTCCTTGGTTTGGGCCATTTTAGCTTGATCTTAAGACAGGGTTTGTTCTTGGTTTGGGTCATAATAGGTTGATCTTAAGACAGGGTTTGTCCTTGGTTTGGGCCATATTAGGTTGATCTTAAGACAGGGTTTGTCCTTGGTTTGGGCCATATTAGGTTGATCTTAAGACAGGGTTTGTCTTCGGTTTGGGCCATTTTAGGTTGATCTTAAGACAGGGTTTGTTCTTGGTTTGGGACATATTAGGTTGATCTTAAGACAGGGTTTGTCGTTGGTTTGGGCCATATTAGGTTGATCTTAAGATTGGGTTTGTCTTCAGATTGGGACATATTAGGTTGATCTTAAGACAGGGTTTGTCCTTGGTTTGGGCCATTTTAGGTTGATCTTAAGACAGGGTTTGTCCTTGGTTTGGGCCATATTAGGTTGATCTTAAGATTGGGTTTGTCTTCAGTTTGGGACATATTAGGTTGATCTTAAGACAGGGTTTGTTCTTGGTTTGGGTCATAATAGGTTGATCTTAAGAGAGGGTTTGTTCTTGGTTTGGGCCATATTAGGTTGATCTTAAGACAGGGTTTGTCCTTGGTTTGGGCCATATTAGGTTGATCTTAAGACAGGGTTTGTTCTTGGTTTGGGTCATAATAGGTTGATCTTAAGAGAGGGTTTGTTCTTGGTTTGGGCCATATTAGGTTGATCTTAAGACAGGGTTTGTCCTTGGTTTGGGCCATATTAGGTTGATCTTAAGACAGGGTTTGTCCTTGGTTTGGGCCATATCTGGTTGATCTTAAGACAGGGTTTGTCCTTGGTTTGGGCCATATTAGGTTGATCTTAAGACAGGGTTTGTTCTTGGTTTGGGCCATATTAGGTTGATCTTAAGACAGGGTTTGTCCTTGGTTTGGGCCATATTAGGTTGATCTTAAGACAGGGTTTGTCCTTGGTTTGGGCCATATTAGGTTGATCTTAAGACAGGGTTTGTCCTTGGTTTGGGCCATATTAGGTTGATCTTAAGACAGGGTTTGTCTTCGGTTTGGGCCATTTTAGGTTGATCTTAAGACAGGGTTTGTTCTTGGTTTGGGACATATTAGGTTGATCTTAAGACAGGGTTTGTCGTTGGTTTGGGCCATATTAGGTTGATCTTAAGATTGGGTTTGTCTTCAGATTGGGACATATTAGGTTGATCTTAAGACAGGGTTTGTCCTTGGTTTGGGCCATTTTAGGTTGATCTTAAGACAGGGTTTGTCCTTGGTTTGGGCCATATTAGGTTGATCTTAAGATTGGGTTTGTCTTCAGTTTGGGACATATTAGGTTGATCTTAAGACAGGGTTTGTTCTTGGTTTGGGTCATAATAGGTTGATCTTAAGAGAGGGTTTGTTCTTGGTTTGGGCCATATTAGGTTGATCTTAAGACAGGGTTTGTCCTTGGTTTGGGCCATATTAGGTTGATCTTAAGACAGGGTTTGTCCTTGGTTTGGGCCATATCTGGTTGATCTTAAGACAGGGTTTGTCCTTGGTTTGGGCCATATTAGGTTGATCTTAAGACAGGGTTTGTCCTTGGTTTGGGCCATATCTGGTTGATCTTAAGACAGGGTTTGCCATTGGTTTGGGCCATATCTGGTTGATCTTAAGACAGGGTTTGTCCTTGGTTTGGGCCATATCTGGTTAATCTTAAGACAGGGTTTGCCATTGGTTTGGGCCATTTTTGGTTGATCTTAAGGCCATATTTGGTTTGGGCCATTTTAGGTTGATCTTTAGACAGGGTTTGTTCTTGGTTTGGGCCATAATTGGTTGATCTTAAGACAGGGTTTGTCCTTGGTTTGGGCCATATTTGGTTGATCTTAAGGCAGGGTTTGTTCTGAATTTGGGCTGTGCCTGGTTAATGTTAAGGCGGAGTTTGTCTTGGGTTTGGGCTGTGTCTAGCCTCACTATTTGAGAGAAGGGCGAGGTGGGGCAGTTACTGAAGAGGATGTGTGCATGCTTGCGTTTGAGGTGTTTCCGGGTTTGAGAGGGAATTTCGCAACTGCAGCCTGGTAGCATGTGGAGGGAAGTTGAGATGTATGTCAGAGGGGGCCTGTGGTTTCGTCTTGACACTTCCTCACCACATGTGTTTTCTAGAGCCCTGCTCCTGCACAACATTAGCAGACACACAACCACCACATCCAACCTGCATTATCTACATTAGTGGCCATCATAGCAACCCTGCCACTGTTTTAATGATTTGGCAGAATCATTATGTTTGAAGGTACATAATACATAATTTCTTAGAATTAGGCTGGTTAGGGTTAAGGCAGGGATTGTCCTGCATGGCCCAAAACTCGGGACATATCCCTGCCTTAACCTTTACCAGACACAACCTGATTCCAGGACAAATTTAGTATCCTAGAACAAAACTTCCCCTTACATCAACCAAACGTGACCCAAACCCAAATCAAGCCCTGTCTTAACATCAACCAAACACAGTCCAAACCCAGGGCAAACTGTGCCTTAACATCAACCAAATATGGCCCAAACCCAAAGCAAACCCTGCCTTAACCTCAACCAAACATGGCCCAAACCCAAAGCAAACCCTGCCTTAACCTCAACCAAACATGGCCCAAACCCAAAGCAAACCCTGCCTTAACCTCAACCAAACATGGCCCAAAACCTGCCTGAAGCTCAACCAAACATGCCACAAACCCTGTCTTAACAACAACCAAACATGGCCCAAACCCAGGGCAAACCCTGCCTTAACCTCAACCAAACATGGCCCAAACCCTGCCTCAACCTCAACCAAACATGGCCCAAACTCTGCCTTAACCTCAACCAAACATGGCCGAAACCCAGAGCAAACCCTGCCTTAACATCATCCAAACATGGCCCAAACCCAGAGCAAACACTGCCTTAACATCAACCAAACATGGCCAAAGGTTAAGGCAGGGATATGTCCCGAGTTTTGGGCCATGTTTGGTTGATGTTAAGGCAGTGTTTGTCCTTGGGTACTTAATTTGCCCATGAAATAATCCATGCCTGGTTAAGAGTAGAGTTTTTCTCAAATTCTGTCTGGGTAAGGTTAGGGTACGTCCTGGGGTCGGGCCATGTCTGGTTGATCTTAAGGCAGGGTTTGTCTTTGGTCTGTGCAGAGCCTGTGTAAAGTTGTGGCACATCATGCCAAGAAGCATCAGAGATTTTTCCATTGGTTAGAAAAACCTTGACTGGATTGGACTTAAAATTTGATTATTTTTGGATGTTTTACTCTCTGAACCAGTGAAAGTGGACGCAAAAAATGTGCATCGTAAGGGTTTGGATAAATATAATATGAATCATTCATTCTCAAACCTCAGACACACACATTTTACTTTCAAAAGCAGCTTATTCCTTGTTTCCCATGAGGCGTCATCTTTTCAACAGTTTCACTACCAGCAGGTATGACTGAATGAGTAGTCACATACTGCATCTTTTATAGTCCATTACACATTCATGTCTGCAGCCTAAGCAGCTAAATATGCCAAATATGGGCAATAGTAGATGGGCAAGCAGCTAAAGCATCATGTAAGAAGACAACACACTGCTGCTGCAGTACACAGGTCTTTTTTGCACCCACTCTGTTAACACATATGAGATCAATTTTCATGTGTCTTCCTGTTTAGACCACAGTGCAGAACTGGTCTCTCACATGCATAAGGCCCAGTTTTAATCTAAAAGTGCCTTGTTGTTGTCTTTCTCTGCACACTGCACGCAGAATAAGCCATTTCGGCCAGTTTGTGCAGCCTAGATTCCCCAATTTGCTGCATTTCTGGAGATTTCTTGCAGATCCCGCTTCGAAACACAACGTTTAGTAAGTTTCTACACTAAGCAACGTCACTTATTGATTCTAATGATTGGCCTCATAATGTAGAAGCTGTAGCAGCTGTGCTTTTACTGTAGACCACATGCTAACCACAGACAAGGCTAGTATTAATTACAACACACCCTTTTTATTTACCAAATTATTTTGCTGTTCTGTATATAATCAAGATCGCCCCTTCTAACTGGTGAATTACTGCGGTCGGACGGACTGAGGTCCATCTCCATAGAAAAGCCATGTTAACAGAATGGCAGCCACACATGGCAGCCTAAGGACACCATATTCACCAATGCCAGACAATGAGCACTGAGCTGTGGAGTTCTCCGAAGTGCTGGAGCTCCATTCAACACTTTTGGTACCTGACTTCACTTAAGCTGTCATGGCCGAATGCAATCAAATCATTCTTACAGCAATGTTTTCATATCTGGTGTCTTTCCAGAAGAGTAGAGACTGTTACTGCATCAAAGTGGGGGTGGCAAACTTTGCATTCACACTGTTGATTTCAGAAGAAAAGAGGAGGAGGAGCGCTGGAGAAGCAACTGTCCACAAACTTTTGGACATACAGTGTCTACAGCGTAAAAACCTGAAGCTGCTGAACTGACCTGACTGGTAGCATCCCCAAAATACTCCAAGCAGGTTCTGTCCTGTCCAAGTTCTGAAGAAAGAAGGTTCTTCAAGGCTTCTATGGTATAGACAGTGGTTCCATGTGGAACCCTGACATTGCACAAATCTATTAAGTCTATTATGGAGAACCTATAATCTCACCATAGCGTTCTACTCGAGTTAAGTCTCAGTACCACACAGGACCATGTTTGCTGAGAGTGTCTACAGCAGGTTCTCTGCCATTGGGAAGAACCATTTAACCACAGACTGATCGAAAGGGTACTATGAGCTGTCTCGGTTCTACGTAGAAGCTTCGCCTATCCTAAAAACCCTCGAAGAAGCATATCTCATCCTCATCCCCTCATCCCATTCTCTCTGAAAAGTACTTTATGGAGCACCACCATCACTACAGATAACATTACAGTTTTCCCATTGCTCCAGGGCTGGCCCAAGCCTTTATGGGGCCCTAAGCAGATTTTCATTTGGGGCCCAATATACCACCACCTCAGCACCAGATGCTTCATCATTTCATAGGGAGAGATGAGATATCGTGCCATACGCTAGAGCACCCCGGCTGTTATCGACCACCCCAGTATCCTATCGTATTTGCCCAACAGCGGCAGCAGCCAACAGCAGAAATTGATTGACCTAGTATTGGGGTCCCAACTATGAAAATAAATCAATATAATCATTGCTTTTATCTGTGTAATATCATTTTGTTTTATTATTAAATAACATTACATTATTCAATGTTATTTTTTAAATATTTATTTTTTATCATGATATCTTGGTGCTCTTTGGGGCCCCCTGGTGGCGTTGGGGCTCTAAGCAGCCACATAATTCGAGTATACCTTGGGCCGGCTCCGCACTGCTTCACTGCTCAATGCTGGGGTGTGGGGGGGGGGGGGGATTTGGGCTCTAGTCCACGCCTGGTATTAGGCAGCATGGTGCCAATAGGTTCATGATGTTAATCTGCTCCAGAGAGCCCTATTCTACTGGACAAGGTTCCTTCATTTGGAATTGGGGGGATTTTCATTCTCCTCGTTGGGAATATCAGGACAGTGCGGCCTATTTTCATACGTCACTTTTATCTGTGCAATACCATTTCGTTTTATTATTCAATGTTATTTTGGAAATATTTATTTTTTATCATGATATCTTGGTGCTCTTGGGGGCCCCCTGGTGGCGTTGGGGCTCTAAGCGGCCACGTAATTTGAGTATGCCTTGGGCCGGCTCTGCACTGCTTCACTGCTCAATGCTGAGGGGCTTTTTGTTACCCCTCTAGCCCACACCTGGCATTAGGCAGCATGGTGCCAGTAGGTTCATGATGTTTACGTGCTCCAGGGAGTCCTATTCTACTGGACGCAGTTCCCTAAGTTGGAATTGGGAGGATTCCTAATTGGTGCGGCCTATTTTCATATGGGTGTTTGTCAGGAGCAGCAAATGCTGCACAAACAACTACTGGCACCATCTGACAGTGACAGTGGCAATGTAACTGGCTTCTGTTTCCTGTGCTGATGACCACAAGCGTACACATTTGGGTATGTTTACAGACAGGCCGCAGTACTTCTTCTACTTTTAGTCCAGATGGTTAGTTTCTGTGTCAGGTAGCACACTCTACAGAGATGTCAGGCTGAGAGAACTCATCCTAATACAACTAGCGGCTCGTCCGTCATACTCTCTGACCAAATTCGGCACGACTTACATGAGATACATACAGCGATCAGCCATAACATTAACACTACATCCTTGTTTCTACACTACTCATACTCTGCAGACTCTGTTATCAGCCTCCTTTTACAGTGTTTGTTCTTCAGCGGTCAGGGCGGCCAGGACTGACCACCACAGAGCAGACTGTAGGATATGGCTGGTGGGTCAGTTGTTCTCAGCACTGGTGGTGGCGGCGGCAAGTGTGTTAGTAGTGTGTGTGTGTTGCGCTGGTGGTACGAGGTGAGGATCAGACACCTCGGCATCACCGCTGAAAGGTCCAGCCGACAACAGCGTCCTGTGGGCAGCAGGGTCCTGTGAGCACTGATAAAGGACTGGGGGATGACCAACTTTACCTCTACAAGCTGGACCGGCTCAGTAGGAGTGTCTAATAGAGAGTGGTCAGTGAGTGGACAGACAGACAGTGTTTAAGCACTCCAGCAGCACTGCTGCGTCTGATCCACTCACAATACACACTACTAACACACTCCCCACCACCAGGTCAGTCAGTCAGTGTCACTACAGTGCTGAGAATGACTGACCCACCACCCAAATACTACCACAGTCTGCTCTGTGGTGGTCAGTCCTGTGGGGTCCTGACCGTTGAAGAACAGAGGCTAATAACAGAGCATGCAGAGAAGCAGATGGATACAGTCTGGACTTATAGAGCTACACAGTGCTGCTGTATGGTCGGCGGAGCTGATATGATGGGCAGTGAGTGTGGTGTTAATGTTATGGCTGATGTTGTGGCTCAGATTTCACATTTCCACCTTTTTGGCAACGTGCTCCCATAAATGAACGTGAGTCACGAGCAGAACTTCAAGCACACGCACATCTCAGTTCAGCATTTCATCGGGCCGCTAGTGGCTCTCTGTGGCTGACAACACATCCGCCTCTGACAAAAGAGGAACCCGACGTGGTGTTCGTCCACTTCTCAATGTACACTTCTTCAGATGACTGTCAGGACGCTCTCAATCGCTGAGCGTTTTGTAACTCTCTCCTCTGCTTTAGCAACACAAGGCCTGGCTGACTTCCTTTAGGCTGTCCTTTGCAGCCAACTTCTCTCAAGTGCTTCACCCAGGAAGCCGGCGGAGGCCACCTCCAGCAGGCCTGTGAGTTTACATGGTTCGGGCGTGTGATATGAAGACGGAGTTATGAAATAACTGACGCTTCAGAGGAGGAACTTGCCCGAAGCTCCTCCTCCTGCTCATCTCTACCTTCAGTGTCCCATTACGAGGTTCCTGCACCACACCACATCACCACCCCCATCATCTCCGTCAGCTCCCCCAAGCATGACTCAGGGGTTCAGCCTTTTTGCTTAAAGCAGAAGCCTCCTGCAGTCTTGACCAGATGGGTGCTTTAAATGGTGGTTCTTTAGTGAGGACCACTTTTGGCTTAATGAGGTTTGTAGGAGAGATGTGTGAAGAACTTTAAAGGTCTAAAGAACCCTTTGAATCACCTCCACCCCCAAAGTTCTCAGGGTTCCCTCTCCTTTATTTGATCAGAAGCTGGTGGTCTGGTCCAAACTGAAATATTGAGTAGTTCCCCCTTAATGCCACAGAAAAAGACTCTGATGCGTTGGGACATGGACACCACAAGACCTCTGAAGGTGTCCTGTGGTATCTGGAACACCAAGAATTAAGCAGTAGATCCTTTAAGTCCTGTAAGTTGGATCAGCAAAACCTTGGTTGCCCATCATCCTGTCTCCAGTTCACCGGTTGTCCTTCCTTGGAGCACTTTTCGTAGGTCAGCATTGACCACTGCCTACCAGGAACACCCTTCATAGCCTGCCTGGTGTTTTGGAGATGTTCTGATCATCTAGAACGTCACAGTTAGGTTTTTTGTCCTGCTTCAACACCTCCATCTCCTTCAAGAACTGACTGTTCACCTGCTGCCTAATATACTGCATCCACCGCTTGGCAGCAGCCACAGGAACCAGATCATCAGTATTGGTCACTTCACCTGGCAGTTGTTTTAATGTTATGGCTGTTGTTGACCGAAGATGTTCAATGGACCTGCAAAACCTAGATCTCCCTAAAAACGAGCAAGAAGGGGGTGGTCACTGGCATGCTGGCTGTCACTGGCATTGGTGCTGGCTGTCACTGGCATGCTGGCTGTCACTGGCTGTCACTAGGTAGTGCGTCAGAGCCGGGTAAACGTCGCCTCCCTCTAGGCGCTTTGGTTGCCTGGTGATGTTGCATGTGGCGGAGGGACCGTGTGTTGGCGCCCCCTTCTTACTAGTGAAGGGGTGTTCTGTGTGATGATTGGGGGCAGGGTGTACGTATGGGTTGAGTAACTGCAGATCTAAATAATCCGAAATAAATTCATAAAAAATAGAAACGAGCAAGAACATTACTGGTAACCATGGCAACCCCTTTTTATGGGCCTGTAAAGGTTGTAAAGATGTAAAGGTTCTTGCCCAGTAAAAAAAAGGTCCTATAAATGGTTCTTCCAGCGATGCCATAGGAGAACCACTTTTGGTTCTATGAAGAACCTTGTTTCTAATGGAGATCTGTGAGCGTGAAGAAGTGAAGAACCTTTTAAAGGTCTAAAGAACCTTCATTTAAAGTAAAGATTCTTTTTGGGTTTAAAATAAATTTGATACAAATGAATTTTTGAGCAACACCATTGAAGAAACATTTTTGGTTCCATAAAGAAGCATTTTTAAGAGAGTCATGAGTATGAAGAACTGAAGAACCTTCACTTGATGTAAAGGTTCTTTGCCAGTTTAAAAATAAGCTCCTACAAACGTTCAGTGATGCCAAACCTACAAACCTTTGTTTGTAATAGAGAAGAACCTTTTAAAGGTCTAAAGAACCTTCATTTAAAGTAAATAATCTTTTCTAAGATATCTTATCTTTTCTTTTGGTTCTATAAAGAACCAGGTTTGTAACTGAGAGCTTAGAGCCGGAAGAAGTGAAGAACCCTTTACTTGATGTTATGTGAAGGTTCTAAAGACTTACTTACATCTCAATTACAAACACAGTTCTTTCTAGAACCAAACGTGGTTCTTCTACAGCATGAGTGTGCACTCCAAGCCCATGTATAGAGCGATTTGTGACACAGCCTGTACTGGTGTTCGTTCTTCCACAGGCCAGTAAATACCACTGGCAGAGTCAGAATGTCAAGCAGAGCGGAGTGGACGACATGGTGCTCCTGTCCAAGATCACTGAGGAGGCCATCGTGGAGAACCTCAAGAAGAGATACATGGATGATTACATCTTCGTATCCTTTCACGGTACACACCCACTCACACCGCCCAGCTGGTCCTCAGCGGTTAGTCCTGGGCCTCTGAGGTGCTGACGTGAGGTAGGGGGTTCCCTCCAGGGTCTTCTATGGGACACACTGGTCCTTCTAATAAAAATGTATTAATGAAGGTCGCGATACCCAGAAAAACGTTCTTCCTCAAATCACTGACCATGCCAGGCTTTAGCATTTCTGACCAAACTACCTCTTTAAATTTTCACTTCCTGTGAGCTGAACACCAGGGAGCATTGAAGAATACTGCCCAGCTTCAGGATCTTAAAGATAAGTGTCTGTGTTTAAGGGAAACGAGATGCACAGAATCTGGTCTCCTCAGAGGGTGTCAGTGCTGTCAGAGTTAGACTCATAGCTTCATAGTCTAATGACCCACTAGATAATGGGTCCCTAGATCCGTTCTTTTGCACTAAGGCAAAGGTGAATTTTGATTCAACTCAAATGTTGATCCATTTATTTTTATATTTCTTTATTCTGAAAAATACCTAATATATGGCTGTGGAATTTGATTCAATTTAAATATGTAAAATCAAGAAATTTTGCTATGCTTTTATAAACATTTTGCTGTACATTTAAATTACATTTAATGTCAAAGAAATTAATAAAATAAGAAAAAATTGGCTATGGATTTTGACTACACTAAAATAAATAATGAATGAATGAATAAATAAATAAAAACTCAGAAGGTTCATTTTAATTCAACTTAAAAACACAGAAAATCTGGCAGTGATTTTAGTCCAGCGTTCTATTATGCATTCTAATAAACACAAATTCATCTATTCAATTTAGTTAAACTTAAATGTTAATTTTTAAATGTAAAACATTGATGTTAACTTTAAATGTATTAAATGTATTTTTGTAAGGAATCTGGCTATAAATTCTAACAAACAAATAACTTTGCTATTAATTTTAATTCAACTTAAATGTTGAAAATTAGAAGTGGCTGCAAATTGAGATTAAAGTATATATTTAAAAATTATACTAAATTAATTAAACTAAATGTATTTTTTAAACTATAAGTATCTGGCTATGAATTCTAATAAACAAAAAATGTACTATTTTTTTAATCAATTTAAATGCTGAAAAATAAAAGTTGCTGCAAATTTCGATTAAAGTAGATGTTTAAAAATCTGGCTGTAAACATGTTACTTAAACTCATTTTAAAGATATTTTAATGGAATTTGGCTACAAATTCTGTTTAAAGTCAAATGTTAACCTATTGATGTTCAAATATATATAATGTAATGTTTCTATGGTCTCAAATCTGTAGAAAGGTTTTATTACATGGATGAAAAGTGTTAAAGTTTTAAAATACAAAATGGATTTAATTGATTTAATTGAGTTTAAAAGTCAAAATAAAATAAAACATTACATAAAAACAATACAGATGGACAGTGTTTACTTATTATTATTATGATTATTATAATTATTATAAACACTGTTGCTCGTTTCACTATAATGTTGTTTGATGTGTAATTATGAAATGTAGGTCTCTGATTCAGTGGAATTGTAGATGATCTCATTTAGCAGAATGTTTAGGTTATTTAGTTCACAGTCTCACCAACACACACAGCTAGCAGATCAAGAGAAGTGAGTGGTTCTTCTTTTCTGCCCGCGGCGTGGCTCAACATCCAGTGCTAAGCAACACACACTTCCTTGTTTCTCACTACACACATCTGTCAGTGTTCGCTACAGAGAAAACTGATCATGATTATGGTCTTAAATTTAGTTTAAAGTAAAATTTCAAATATTCAGAAATATGGTTGTAAATTTTGATTAAAGGAAAATTTCCAAACTGCAAAATCTGGTTGTGAATTTAGTTTAAAGTAAAATATCAAAACCCCAAATATCTGATGGTATATTTTAATTCAAGTAAAATTTCCAAACCTAAAAAAAATCTGGTTTTGAACTTAATTTAAAATAAAATGTCAAATATTCAGAAATCTGGTTGTAAATTTTAATTAATTAAAGTAAAATTTCCAAACCCCAAAAAAATCATTTGGTTGTGAATTAAAGTTAAAGTAAAATTTTGAATAGTAAATAGGGTAATCCTTAACTCTGACCTGTAGACATACATTGGGTCTGTGTTGATATCGGTCAATCCATTCAAGCAGATGCCCTATTTCACTGACCGCGAGGTTGAGCTTTACCAAGGAGCCGTAAGTAAATCACTGATCACATGACCGCAACACTACTCACCATTACACTTCACTGTACAGATCACACCCTGCGTTTCGGGATGTTTGGAGACTCAAAATCACTTGTTACTGATGAGCAGGTCTTATTGGTCCGTTTTCAATACAATACAAAATGCAAAGGCAACTTTATATGATACAGTATCTGATTACAGAGCTTTTTTTTTGATGTTACCTCAACTACTGTGTAAGATGTTAAGTCTGTGGCTCCGCCCCCTCACTCAGTCTATGGCTTATTCCCATCTGCAGGTTAGAGCTCCCCCTATCACACTGAGGGAGGCCTTCCTATTCTCAGACTCTTCCAGACCATTGAGGGCAGTGGTGTTGATGATGGGATTTAAACTAATGACGTCCTGAGCCTCTTGACAAGCAGGCAGTTAGACAGTCGCTCCACTCTAGAGCTGTGAAGCTGTGTCCATTTCTGTGTCTGAGAAAGAAGGGAAGGTAGATCTCTTATGTAGTGTAAGTTCACAGCTCTAGACTGGCCCTACGGTCTAACTGCTGCTTAGCATCAAGTGTGAGGAGGTCATCAGTTCATATCCCAGCAAGGCCTCAGCGCTCCATCGTCTAAACCTTTCCTCCCAGTCTGGGGATGTCATGTGATAAGGGCAGCTCTAATCTGCAGATGGGAATAAGCAGTAAACAGGTTGTGGGGGGGCGGAGCAACAGACTCAACATCTTACACTGTGTTTAATCAGGTGCATCTGCAGCCTTTTTACGGATGTTTTTGCAGACGCCAGCAGAACCTTAGTGACTAAACTGAAGCTCTTTTTTGGAAGCTCACGTTGTCTTGACTGCCGGAGACTTCTCACACTTCCTCCCCTCGTTGTGATGCTGTCACTCACCAGGTGTTTAAACCACCTTCAGGCCAAAAGAGCTTCGATCTGTCATTTTTTTAACAACAGACTGGAAGAGAAAGCTGTTGTATCAGCTGATCTGCATCAGGGAGGACAGTGTGATGAGCATGAGGCTTTGAGGAGATGAAGCTGAGCAGCTGCTGTAGAGTAGCAGCATCTCCGCAGGTTTCTGAGCTTCTGTGACTGAAAATCACAACATTCTCACTGAAGGCAGATCGTCTCCAAACAGACAGAGCGCTTTACCAGCACTCTCTATCTCACACCATCTCTCCTCTCTCTCTCTGTGTGTGTGTGTGTGTGTGTGTGTGTGTGTGTGTGTATGTATGTGTGTGTTTTGTTATTTCTGTTTTGTCTCTCTCTTTCTGTCCCCCTTTCTATGTCTATCTTGGTCTCTCTGCTCTCTCTCTCTCTCTCTCTCTGTCTCTCTCTCTCTCTCCCTTTTTCTATCTCTCCTCTCTCTCTTTCTCTCTCTCTCTCCCTCTCTCTCTCTCTCTCTCTCTCTCTCTACCCCCCCTCTCTTTCTCTCTCTCTACCCCCTCTCTCTCTCTTTCTCTCTCTCTCTCTCTCTCTCTCTCTCTCTCTATCTCTCCTCTCTCTCTCTCTCTCTCTCTCTCTCTCTATCTCTCCTCTCTCTCTCTTTCCCTCTCTCTCTCTCTCTCTCTTTCTATCTCTCTCTCTCTCTCTCTCTCTCTCTCTCTCTTTGTCTCTCCTCTCTCTCACTCTATCCCCCCCTCTCTCTCTCTTTCTATCTCTCCTCTCTCTCTCTTTCCCTCTCTCTCTCTCTCTCCCTCTCTCTCTCTTTCCCTCTCTCTCTCTCTCTCTCTCTCTCTCTCTCTCTCTCTCTCTTTCTATCTCTCCTTTCTCTCACTCTACCCCCTCTCTCTCTCTCTCTCTCTCTCTTTTTATCTCTCCTCTCTCTCACTCTACCCCCTCTCTCTCTCTCTCTCTCTCTCTCTCTCTCTCTCTCTGCAGGCCCAGTATGAAAATCCTCCTCACATCTACGCTCTAACAGACAACATGTACAGGAACATGATGATTGACAGTGAGAATCAGTGTGTCATTATCAGGTGAGTCATCATCAGGTGACGTCAGTCAACCCAGCGGCCGGCTAAGTCCTTTTGCAGCTTTTCTATTGGTCTGTTCATCCTGATGATTTGGCAAAAACGATATATAGAGATACAGGGTTTTGTTGGACGCCTCATCATGACATTTTCACACAATCGACTGTAGCCTTTAAAGGGGGTCAGAGAAGTTGCTGGTCACACACCCAGCAACATTATCCACATTATCCTTAGGTGACCTCTAGCAAAGCACCCAACCCACAATTGCTCTCAGGGCACTGAGGTGGCTGCCCACCGCCCTGGGTGTGTGTCATCACCCTCAGTTCACTAGTGTGTGTGTGTGTTCACTGCCACAGATGTGTTAAAGTGTGTTATTGGAGGCAGTGAATAAACAGTACAGACTCCAGATCTGACCTACTTTCACTACACTGGATGCAGTGAGCACGTCTGTGTGTGCACTGGGTGCCTCGTCCACTAGTCTGCAGGATTGTCTTCTTGGTTTCTCAGAAGCGCTGAGGAACTAAGACTATGCATCATTTCCCGTCTGATTAGCAGAACTTCTAACACTTTTGCTCACCACAGATCTGTGCTTTCAGTCCACTGCTTGCCTTAGAATGGTTATAGAAAGTGACCTTTGACCTTAGAAGACCACCTGACAGTCGTTTTGACCCCCAACGGCAGCTTCTAAACCACTCGGCCTCAACTTCCTGTAACAGTAAAGCAACCCCGCTAAACGTCCACTGTGTGTGTGTGTGAGAGAAAAGATGATCTGTGTGACACAGAGCCCAAGCAGACCTCAAGGTTGACCCTGACTTGGTTTTAGAAGAAGTTCCTGGGCCTTCCAATACTAGGGCCTTCCAACAGGACACTGAGCCCAGGAATACCTCAAGGTCACCCAGGCTTGGTTTTAGAAGAAGTCCCTGGGCCTTCCAACACTAGGGCCTTCTAACACAACACTGAGCCCAAGCAGACCTCAAGGTCCATCCAGGCTTGGTTTTAGAAGAAGTTCCTGGGCCTTCCAACACTAGGCCTTCCAACAGGACACCGAGCCCAGGAATACCTCAAGGTCCACCAAGCTTGGTTTTAGAAGAAGTCCCTGGGCCTTTTAACAGGATATCTAACCCAAGCAGACCACACTTTTAGCTTCATATGTTAGTGGTCATAATGTTTTGGTTTATTGGTGTTTATACTTTTTTAATACATATGGAGCTGCATGTGATTGACATTCCATTAAAACCAACCTCTGTGTGTGTATTTGCAGTGGAGAAAGCGGGGCAGGGAAGACGGTCGCAGCTAAATACATCATGGGCTACATTTCCAAAGTATCTGGTGGTGGAGCCAAAGTTCAGGTATTGAGGCTCTTCTACGGTTGCGCTCTTTAACCCAGTCCCTGTTTTATTCTAGCTCCGGGTGATTGGAGATCTGTAGCTGTCAGAGGTGTGAAGTAATGAAGCAAAAATATTTTGTTACTTTACTACAGTAGAAATGTTTTAAAAACAGCCTCGTTACTCTTATTTCAATTCGGCGTATCATCCTTCAAAACCCTATCCAGATAAATCCACCACTGGAAAGTGTGACACAGCAGACGTCTGTAGTCTAGTATGAAGACTGTGTCCGTGGCAGAGACTCAAGAGAGCTGCAGTGAAACGTCCCGACTGAGCCCCACATTTACACTCCAATAAAGCTTATTGATCACACGCCTCTGAAGTCTGACTTTCTGCAGAACTTCTAGACAACGACTCCTCATATTTTCCTCCATGAAGCTCATGTTAATGCTCAGTAGAGCACAGAGACGCTCCTTTAATAGAGCTGATATTACTGAAATGCTTTATTTTCATTGGGCAGATCTGCAGCTGAAACAGGAGCCTAGTGCAGCCCAACATTTTTAACATCAACATTTTAATAGATCATTCTCCTCATTATGACTTTTAGAGAAATGGGTTTTTGGGGAGGGGGGGGGGTAGTGCACTATAGACCCCTGTGGCGCGGCCTAAGCTTTCAGCCTTTGTTTTCCTTCCATTACTTTTACTTTTCTACTTGAAGTCGTTCTGAAACCAGTACTTTTACACTTTTACTGGAGTAAAAAGCTTCAGTTGATACTTCAGCTTCTACAGAGGTCTTTTAAACCCTAGTATCTCCACTCACTTCTACCTGAGGAATGAGGGTCAATACTTTCAGTCTCAGTCCCAGGCTGGGGTGTGTTTTTTTTTTTTATTATAAAATTATCATCATGTTACTACTAATAAAATTTTCTGGCTATTTTTAAATATAATTTGCCATGAGCTGCATGAGTTTCAGTTCTATAAACTGTTCCCTTACTGTTTAACCACATCGTTCTTCCAGACGCATTCAGTTTTAGTCATTTAAAGAACATTGGCTTTGATATATTTTTCGTAATATTGCGTAATATAATAAATAGATGGAAAATTGTGTCATATTTTGATATTTGAGTCTCTCCTTTTAAAAAAGTGGATTATGTGGAGAGCAGCTACTCAGCTATCATGTTGATACAGCCCACACCCGGGCCGCATCCGGCCCATATGCTGCACTCAATGACTGCCATAAGCCTGGCAGATATTGTTATATGGTTATACTAACATAGATACATATAGGTACTATAACAGGGTGAGGCGATGAGGCGTCTCACATCAGCTTCATATACCCAGCAAGAGCAGCTCTGGTCTCTGATATGTGTCCACTTGTTTCTTCAGCATGTGAAAGACATTATCCTGCAGTCTAACCCTCTGCTGGAGGCCTTTGGCAACGCAAAGACTGTCCGTAACAACAACTCCAGCCGCTTTGTAAGTGTACAACTCGTAACTGTCAGATTTACAGTTTTCCTATTGCCTCAAACCTGGTCAGTCAGCCAAGACGTCTCTTTAGTTTGCTTCTTTAGTTTTAGAAGACTAGCGCAGCTTGGGTACAAGGCTGATTAGCATGAGCTTAAATGGCATACCATGGTCAGTCATGTGTGTGTGGTTTCTGACACTGTATGACTCACTGCTATCTATAAACATGGACTGAGGGACAAAGTTCTGACTTTTAGAGAACCATGAGTGTTAGATAGGTTCTAGCTATGCTATTCTAATGTACTGTAGCCTATACACAACAGTGTGCCATAGAGTGTCAGAAACCACAGAAGCAATCTAAGTCTATTAGAGGTCACTTAAGACGTCCACATAGTGGACATGGATATCTAATGTATGGCTATATATATATATATATATATATATATGGGCAAAAGTATTCGGATACTCATTTTTAATAGTTTCTTCTGAAATCAAGGCTATTAAAAGAGCTGATCCTTTTTTTCTTGGAGTAACTGTCTCTACTGTCCAGGGAGAAAGGCTTTCTACTAGATTTTGTAGGACATTGCTGTGAGAATTTGATTTATTGCATTCGGCCACAAGAGCATTAGTGAGGTCAGGACGTTGGATGATCACCACCCCACTTCATCCTGGAAGCAATGAATGGAGCCCTGCCATGATTCCAGAGAACACAGCTCAATGCTGGGGTGCTTTATACTCATCCAGCCCATGCCTGGCATTAGGCAGCATGGTGCCACTAGGTTCTGCTTCAGAGAGTCTAATATTCTATTGGCAGTCCTTCTCTACCGGGACTAGACAAGCTGTGAATGTGTGCATTCTGTGCAATGGGTGCAACATCCATTAGAAGAGGTGTCCATAAACTTTTGGCCATGCTCCATTAGCCTACTTCATAGCTATTTAAAAAAAAAAACCAAGGTAGTAAACATCAGACATCAAACGAGGCTCGACTGATCAGCTACAGTTTGTGGTAAAAATGACCAGACGAGACCGGTCAGTTATAACGGTGTGGTGTCATTGACAGGGCAAATATTTTGAGATCCAGTTCAGCCGAGGAGGAGAACCTGACGGAGGCAAAATTTCCAACTTCCTGCTGGAGAAGTCTCGGGTCGTGAGCCAGAACGAGAACGAGAGGAACTTCCACATTTTCTACCAGGTCAGAGAGAGAGAGAGAGACAGCGAGAAGAACAGTGAGAAAAAGGGGATTTTCGCTCTGTGCTAAAATAAGCCCCCAGCTTGTGAACATTTGGTAGCCGGATGTAAGCAGTGGACCGGCTCTTCACTCTGATGCTCTGCTGATAATAAAGATTAACAGCATCTCCCAAGAGCTGCACCTGAGATACTGAGTCAGAACCAGAGCAGGAGAGAGAGGTCGAACTCAAGTCAAAGTGAGAGAGGGAGGGAAATGAAAAGAGAGAGAGAGAGTGTGTGTGTGTGTGTGTGTGTGTGTGTGTGTGTGTGTGTGAATTTTAGTCACACCTTGATCGAGTGAGATTTTATGGTTTTCTTGCTACTCATATTATTTCACACTACAGTTGAGCCTCCACCTGCCGGCCTGTTTCATTCAGAACTGAACCCCACAGCTAAACAGTATTAATGATGAAGAGCATTCTAGAACGGTATTAATGTGAAAAGATGGAGATCATTCAAGAACAGTGTGAAAGAGGGAGAACATTCTAGAACGGTATCAATGATGAAGAGCATTCTAGAATGGTATTAATGATGAAGAACATTCTAGAACTGTATCGATGATGAAAAGCGTTCTAGAGCAGTGTGAAAGAGGGAGAACGTTCTAGAACAGTGAATGATGCTTAGTATTGTAGAACAGTGTGAAATAGGGAGAACATTACAAAATAGGATCAATGAGCTACTGTATTTTAAAACAGAGTTGGTGAGGAAGAGCACTGTAAAATAGGGTTATTGGGAAAGAGCATTCTACATCAGTGTGAATAAGATAGAGCGTACTCTAGAACAGTATTAATGATGAAGAGCATTCTAGAACAGTATTAATGATGAAGAGCATTCTAGAATGGTATTAATGATGAAGAGCATTCTAGAACAGTATTAATGATGAAGAGCATTCTAGAACAGTGTGAAAGAGGGATTGCGTTCTAAAACAGTGTGAAAGAGGGAGAACATTCTAGAACAGTGAGTGATTGTGAAAAGGAGTGTGAAAGGAGGAGATCATTCTAGAACAGTGTAAACGAGGGAGAGAGTTCTAGAACAGTGTGAAAGAGGAAGTGCATTCTAGAACAGTATCAATGATGAAGAGCATTCTAGAACAGTATTAATGATGAAGAGCATTCTAGATTGGTATTAATGATGAAGAACATTCTAGAACGGTATTAATGATGAAGAGCATTCTAGAACAGTGTGAAAGAGGAAGTGCATTCTAGAACAGTGTGAAAGACGGATTGCATTCTAGAACAGTGTGAAAGAGGAAGTGCATTCTAGAACAGTATCAATGATGAAGAGCATTCTAGAACAGTATTAATGATGAAGAGCATTCTAGAACAGTGTGAAAGAGGGATTGCGTTCTAAAACAGTGTGAAAGAGGGAGAACGTTCTAGAACAGTGAGTGATTGTGAAAAGGAGTGTGAAAGGAGGAGATCATTCTAGAACAGTGTAAACGAGGGAGAGAGTTCTAGAACGGTGTGAAAGAGGGAGATCGTTCTAGAATAGTGTGAAAGAGGGAGAACATTCTAGAACAGTGTAAACGAGGGAGAGAGTTCTAGAATGGTATTAATGATGAAGAGCATTCTAGAACAGTGTGAAAGATGGAGATCATTCTAGAACAGTGTGAAAGATGGAGATCATTCTAGAGCAGTGTGAAAGAGGGAGAGCATTCTAGAACGGTATCAATGATGAACAGCATTCTAGAATGGTATCAGTGATGAAGAGCATTCTAGAATGGTATTAATGATGAAGAGCATTCTAGAACAGTATTAATGATGAAGAGCATTCTAGAACAGTGTGAAAGAGGGATTGCGTTCTAAAACAGTGTGAAAGAGGGAGAACGTTCTAGAACAGTGAGTGATTGTGAAAAGGAGTGTGAAAGGAGGAGATCATTCTAGAACAGTGTAAACGAGGGAGAGAGTTCTAGAACAGTGTGAAAGAGGAAGTGCATTCTAGAACAGTATCAATAATGAAGAGCATTCTAGAACAGTATTAATGATGAAGAGCATTCTAGATTGGTATTAATGATGAAGAACATTCTAGAACGGTATTAATGATGAAGAGCATTCTAGAACAGTGTGAAAGAGGAAGTGCATTCTAGAACAGTGTGAAAGACGGATTGCATTCTAGAACAGTGTGAAAGAGGAAGTTCATTCTAGAACAGTGTGAAAGAGGAAGTGCATTCTAGAACAGTATCAATGATGAAGAGCATTCTAGAACAGTATTAATGATGAAGAGCATTCTAGAACAGTGTGAAAGAGGGATTGCGTTCTAAAACAGTGTGAAAGAGGGAGAACGTTCTAGAACAGTGAGTGATTGTGAAAAGGAGTGTGAAAGGAGGAGATCATTCTAGAACAGTGTAAACGAGGGAGAGAGTTCTAGAACGGTGTGAAAGAGGGAGATCGTTCTAGAATAGTGTGAAAGAGGGAGAACATTCTAGAACAGTGTAAACGAGGGAGAGAGTTCTAGAACAGTGTGAAATAGGGAGATCGTTCTAGAATGTCTGAATGTAGAACCACATTCTAGAACTTGATTGACACTGATTAGCTGCCTTCTCTTTTCGCCCCCAGATGATCGAGGGCTCATCCTCACAGCAGAAAGAAGCTCTGGGGATCATGACCCCCGACTACTACAACTACTTGAACCAGTCGGGCACCTACAAAGTGGACGGCACCAACGACAGCAAAGACTTTCAGGAGACGATGGTGCGGTTCCTCTCGGTTCCTCTAGGTTCCTCTTGATTACTGAAGTAGGCTGTATCAGAAACTCCTCTCTGAGGCTAAGTAGCTTTTAAGTAGCTTTGAATGGTTGTGTGTTACAGGAAGCCATGCAGGTGATCGGCATCCCGGGGGACTGCCAGATGCAAGCCCTACAGATTATAGCGGGAATTTTACACCTGGGCAACATCAGCTTCATCGAGGCCGGCAACTACAGCCAGGTGGAGAGCACAGACTGTGAGTGCGGAAATCCAGTGCTGCTGGTTCCCTAATCTGGGTGTTGGGTTGGTGTATGACCCTTGATTTCAGAAGAAACCTTGCACTCCTCATACATTATATGTCCAAAAGTATCTGGACACCCCTTTTAATGAGTAAGTACACGTTTCATAATTACATAATTACCTGCAATACATGTACAGTCAGCCACCGCCTCTTTTCAAACCCCGGCTGGGCAGCCAACACGGTCTGAGGAAAGCCCCTGGTCCTAACAGACACCTGTGCTGGCCAGCATCACACTGGGTAGTGAGCACCATCTACCCATCCAGACAGAGCACAGCCAGTTCTGCCAACTCCAGCAACTAGGAATCGAACCAGCGATCGTCTGGTCATAGTGATGGCACCTTATTCCACTGGACTTCTCTGGGCCCTGGCATGTGATAGTATTTTTATCCACATATACAAACTACACTATATGGACAAAAGTATTGGGACACCTGCTCATTTATCATTTCGTCCAAAACGGAAAAAAAGGTTTATCCTGCTTTTGAGGGAGTTACTGTATCTACTGTAAGGGAGGAAGGCTTTCTAAGATTTTGGAGGAGCATTGCTATAAGGATTTGATTGAATTCAGTGACGAGAGCTTGATAGCGAGGTGAGGATGCTGGATAATGATCAACACCCCACCTCATCATCCCTAACTCTCAATCCAAAAAGTATTGGACGGAGCTCCTCCACCATCATTCCAGAGAACACAGTCTCTCCACTGCTCCACAGCTCCTCAATGCTGGGGGGCTTTTTTATACCCCTCTAGCCCACACCTGGCATTAGGCAGCATGGAGCCAATAGGTTCATTCTTACTTTTCTGCTCCAGAGAATCCTATTCTATTGGCAGTTCTTCTCTACAGGGACTAGGCAAGCTGTGTGAGTGTGCATTTGCACATCTGTATCAGAAATGGGTGTCTCTTAAGGTTTGTGTGAATGCTGGAATTTGATGGAAGGGTGTCCACAAACATTTGGACATATGGTGTATAAGGTGATGTATTTACATGTAGGGCAGATGCACCAACCTGGAGTGAGTGAAGTGAGCAGTAAAGCCATGTAGAGGTGAGAGCTGCTGGTTGGGCTAAAAGCAGCTATGGTGAAGTGGTCTCAGTGTTCAGTACACTGGGGGTCTCATTCTGGTAGAGAGAGCTGCTTCGAGGACTAGTGTTGCTGCCGGTCAGACACACGCATACCATTGACTGGACACTCTGTTGTAACTGCACGTCTCTCTTATTTCATTACTCATTACGTGTGAACTCTTCTAGTGTCTTGCTTTGCAAACGCTGCATTTCCTTCAGGAAGTGTGTATCTAGTTGTTGTGTGAAAACCACACAAGCAGATAGAATGAGGTCATTTCCACCAGCCTAGCCCCCCACGACCACAATTGTTCAAGTAGCATCATTAGCTTTTTAGACTCAAGTGTTTGTGTGATCTCGCAGACCCCCGGCCCTGAAGTTTTGCCCTCCTGTAGAGATTACGCTCGGCCCTAATTTAGGACACACCCTACCTCAAAATCTCAATACTCCCTTCTTTGTGCACATCCCTTCTCTAATTAAAGCAGAGGAGCTGGACATAAACATACACCAGAGTGCTCAGTCTCTGACCACAGAGTGGCTCATGGCTGAATATTTTTGGGTGGTGGACCCACACTTGACCTAGCAATGACGCTTTGTACTACCAGGGCGGCAGTATAGGTAGGCGGTTCTAATAAAGTGTCCAGTTAGTGGATTGAGGTAAAGGGTTAGTGGATTGAGATAGGGGTTTCCAATAAAGTGGCCCATGACTAGAAGTATAAGATAGGGGTATCTAATAAAGTGGCCGGTGAGTGGGAGGACAAGGTTGAGCTTTCTAATAAAGTGGCCAGAGGCACAAAGTAGGTGTTTCTAATAAAGTGGCCAGAGGCACAAAGTAGGTGTTTCTAATAAAGTGGCCAGAAGCACAACGTAGGTGTTTCTAATAGTAATTTTATTTCGGATAAATTGTCCAGTGGGTGAAAGTATAAGGTAGGGGTTTCTAATAAATTGTCCAGTGGGTGAAAGGTAAGGTAGGTGTTTCTAATAAAGTGGCCAGTGAGTGAAAGAATAAAGTAGGTGTTTCTAATAAAATGGCCTCTCAATAAAGGCCAATAGCATTAATCGTATGCTCTCCTGGTACTTGTCAGTGCTGGCCTTCCCTGCGTACCTGCTGGGCATCGAACAAAGCCGGCTCCAGGACAAGCTGACCAGCCGGAAGATGGACTCCAAGTGGGGGGGCAAGTCTGAGTCCATCAACGTGACCCTGAACCAGGAGCAGGCCTGCTACACCCGCGACGCCCTGTCCAAGGCCCTCTACACCCGTCTTTTCGACTACCTGGTGGAGGTCAGGGAGTGTGATCACTGGGATTTCTGACCCTGTCCATTTTCAGTATGACTGTTTGATGTTTTTAATAGTGACTGATGTTTTTTTTTTCCTCACAGGCCATAAACAAAGCCATGCAGAAGCCTATTGAGGAGTTCAGCATTGGAGTACTAGATATTTATGGATTTGAGATTTTTCAGGTGACCTGATTGATTCAAGACTATTATTGATTATAAACTGATTATGATAATATTTCAATATTGTAGTGATACTGACCGGTGTTCTCTCTCTCTCTCTCTCTCTCTCTCTCTCTCTCTCTCTCTCTCTGCAGAGGAATGGCTTTGAGCAGTTCTGTATAAACTTTGTGAATGAGAAACTGCAGCAAATCTTTATTGAGCTGACTCTGAAAGCAGAGCAGGTACGTAAGCTATCCAAGCTGTCCTCTTATAACCAGAGGAGACTTTACTTAAGTAGAAATGTTGGATATCTATATTTTACTGGAGTGATTATTTATTTATTTTTACTTTTTACTTCTACTTCTTACATTTTCACCCAATTATCTGATCTTTCTCCTCCTTACATTTTAAAAACAGCCTCGTTCCTCCTATTTCATTTCCCTTTGTTTTCATTCTGGCTCGTCATCAATAAAAAAAAAAAGTCTGATCCTGATTGGATGAGAATAATATAAACAGACTCCATTCTGACTCCCTATTGGTTTATAAGCGATCCATCACACCTGCACACGTCCCGTCACTCTCCAGCGAGCTCACAGCCTCACAGTTGAGGGTCTCCCAACTTTCCGAGAAGGAAAT
Organism: Salminus brasiliensis; assembly: GCF_030463535.1. Lineage (NCBI taxonomy): Eukaryota > Metazoa > Chordata > Actinopteri > Characiformes > Bryconidae > Salminus > Salminus brasiliensis. The sequence goes on from NC_132883.1 coordinate 3,343,278, forward strand.
CGTGGACTTGTGGGGACTCTCCGAGTGAAATTTCAGAATTGGTACTCTGAAAATCTGACATTCCAGTTTAAAAGGAACGCAGCGTAATAGCAACAGTGGGACAGTGGAACGAAATGGAGGGATAGTTACGAGCCACTGGACGCAGTGATGGCCAGACATTTCCCCGTACCGTTTGTCAACAGTAGGCTTAGGTTGCTCAGCAACATCACGGTTAAAGATGATTCCATGAGCAGCATCAGTTGGTGTGTGTGGAGATTTTTACAGTGTCATTAGATGAAGCCTTTGATGACTTTCTTTAGGCCTCATTGGATTTTAATTGCACTCCATGTCTGGTCATGTGGAAGTCTGTCTCACAGAGCTCTTTGTGTGTCCAACAGGAAGAATATGTTCAGGAGGGGATCAAGTGGACGCCTATCGATTACTTCAATAACAAAATAGTGTGTGACCTCATTGAAAATAAACTGGTAAGCTCACAGAGAACACACATCTGCACCGGCCTCCTTTTCCTCAAACAGTGTAGTACACCAACACTGATGTTATGTTTGGGGTCCCGTAGACCACCGAGTCACTTTACAAGGTCAGAATCATACATGACAACAATAAAAATGGTAAAAGACTGCTAATGAAACATGATTATTCTAAACTATTAATTATTCAATATCCACTATGGATTATCTAGCGTTTATTATTATTCATTGATTATCTTCTTTAAATTGTACAGTATCCTCTATGATTTATTCAATATTCACAGTAAATGATTCAGTATCTACTATTAATTATTTATTATCTGTCCAATATGATTTATTCAGTATCCATTATGACTTATACAGTAGCTATTATTAATTTTTTCAGCATCAGCTATGGTTTATTTAGTGTTCACTATAAATGATTTAAAATCTACAATTATTTATTTAGTATCTAGTATGAATTATATTAGTATTTAGTATGAAGTATTCAGTGTCTACTATTATTTATTCAGTATCTACTATGAATGATTCATTATTCACTATGAATTATTTCATATTTACTATTAATTATTCAGTATCCACTATGAACCATTCATCATCCACTATGAATTACAATGTGCAATGAGTTATTCAGTGCCTGTTATTAATTATTATTCATATCCACTATGAATTATTTACAATTTAGCATGAAATATTTGTAGCCTACTATTATTTATTCAGAATCTACTATGAATGATTCAGTATTCATGAAGAATTATTTCATATTTACTATTAATTATTCACTAGGATGTATTTAGTATCCACTATTATTTATTCACTATGTATTGTGAATTACTCAGTATGGTTCACTATGAACCATTCTACCACTATGGTTTATTCAGTTTCAGATTTATTTGGTATTCACTATGAATTATTCAGTATTTAGTATGAAGTATTCAGTGTCTACTATTATTTATTCAGTATCTACTATGAATGATTCAGTATTCACTATAAATTGTTTAATATTTACTATAAATTATTCAGTATTCACTATGAACCATTCATCATCCACTATGAATTACAACCTACAATAAATTATTCAGTGTCTATTATTATTTATTCAGTATCTACTATGAATATTTCAGTGTCCAGTATGATTTATTAAATATCCACTCTGAAATATTAAGTAGCTGTTATTAATTTGTCAGCGTCAGCTATGGTTTATTCAGTTTCTACTGTGAATTACTCAGTATCCACAATGATTTATTTGGTATTCACTATAAATCATTCAGTATATAGTATGAAGTATTCAGTGTCTACTATTATTTATTCACTATGTATTGTGAATTATTCAGTATTCACTATGAACCATTTATCAACTACTATGAATTACAATGTGCAATAAATTATTCAGTGTCTATTATTAATTATTCAGTATCTACCATGATTTTTTCAGTGTCCAGTATGATTTATTCAATATCCACTATGAATTATTCAGTAGCTATTATACATTTTTCAGCATTGGCTATGGTTTATTCAGTGTCTGCAATGATTTATTTGGTATTTACTATGAATTATCCAGTATTTAGTATGCAGTGTCCACTATTATCTATTCAGTATCTACTATGAAGTATTCAGTATTTACTATGAACCATTCATCATCCACTATAAATTACAATTTACTATGAATTTTACAGTGTCTATTGTGACTTATGGAGTATATATTATCTACTAACTACTAACTACTCAGTACTGAATGTCTGAATGCTGAACAGTCTAAATCCCAAGTTTTCAGTTTCCACCACAAGTTTATTCAGCATTCCTATCTACCCTGAATTATTCAATATCCACTATGATTTATTCAGTGTCCACTATGAATTCTTAAATATTTGCACTAGTATTTATTTTGTATTCACTATGAGTTATTCAGTATCTATTATCTACTAACTAACTATAAAATACTGAATATCTGAATGCTGCACGGTCTAAAACTCAAGTTTAAATTCAGAATAGCGAAAATATCTTTCCCCCCTGTTCTCTCCACAGAACCCCCCTGGAATTATGAGTGTGCTGGATGACGTTTGTGCCACCATGCACGCCAAGAGTGACGGGGCAGATGAGACATTATTGCAGAAGCTGCAGGCGGCTGTGGGCACTCACGACCACTTCAACAGCTGGAACTCAGGCTTTGTTATCCATCACTATGCAGGCAAGGTGGGGCACTTATATATGATGTTTTCCAAATCTGCCCTGGGGTAAAATATATTAATGGATAGTAGGAGATAGTAGAGTATTAAAGAAACGCTAGGCCTCAAAAAGTGCTAAAGTGGTTCACAGTGTCTGAAAACCAGCCTATGCATGTCTATGAAAAGTCTATGGGAAGGTACTTTAGCTTCTATCGGAAATGCTTACATTGACATGCTGACCTGTGGTTTTCTATCTCGGCATAAATTAGGTCTCATACGACATCAGTGGCTTCTGCGAAAGAAACAGAGACGTCCTTTTTCCTGACCTCATCGAGCTGATGCAGAGCAGTGAGCAGTGAGTATTCTTATTTAGACCGCACACACAAACACAAGTGGCGCAAATCTGATCATTTTCATCATGTGTGGCCGTACAAACGACAAAATACACATTAAGTTTTATGTTTTCTATTAAAATCCGATACTCAGTCTGATCAGCCATTTACTTTACATCAGTCCAACTCCTCCTAAGCATTCCTCATAAATGTGCGCTAAGGAGATGTCTGTTTAGGAGCATGAACCATTCAGACTAATGTCAGATGAAGGTCACTTTAAAAAAGAACATTTGGGCCACTTCGAGTAAATGGCCACCCAGCCCGACCTGCTGGAAGATTGCCCGCTGAGGTCCCCTCTACCTGCGTCAGACCAGCTGCCACCTACCAGTCCCACCATCAGGCCCCCCACGCACCACCACCCATAACAGACCAGTGGCACACCCTCCTACCACTGCTACCTGTTTAATGACCATGTTAAAACCTAAATGGACTCGTAACTATCTGCAACTATTAATATCACCACTATTAACTATCTGCTGTATCTGGTTTGGTCATTTTAATCAATAATTAATAAATGGTTCCTCCCAAGGTTTCTTCCTCCAGCTCTGAGGGAGTTTTCCTTGCCTCTGTGGTCTTTGGCTGCTCACTGGGGGTCTGAGGTTTTTCATGTCTTGTTGATTTCTTGTCTTTTTACTGATTACCGGTTGTGTAAAGCTGCTTTGTGACAACGGCAATTGATTTGATTTGATTTGATTTGATTTGATTTGATTTGATTTGATTTGATTTGATCAGATCGGATTGTCTGGTCTGGTCTGATCTGATCGGTTTGGATCTGATTTGATTTGATTTGATTTGATTTTATCTGATTTTATTTGATTTGATCTGATGTTCCTCTTTACAGGGCCTTCATCAGCAGCCTCTTCCCCGAAAACCTCAACACTGACAAGAAAGGCCGACCCACTACAGCTGGATCAAAGATCAAAGTAAGACCAAGTCTAATTGATCATTTACATGTTAAGTGTTAAGTGTTCCGCTGCTTTCAACTCAAAACCATGTACAGTATCAGAGAGAACCCTTGGAGAACCCATTTGTCAAGGGTTAGCCTAATCTGTGTTAGCATCTTCTGTTATCGCAAAAATGAAAGTGTTAAAAAGGGATGAATATGACTGAAGCCATAGAAGAACCATTTTTGGTTCCACAAAGAACCCTTTGAAGCCATTTAAAGAACAGTTTTAAGGGTTAATGTTGTAACCGTAAAGGTTTGTTACCAATTTAAAGGTTCTTCACACTCACAGCTCTTTTACTAAAGAGTCTTTTGTGGACTTTTGGGCTGGAGTTTAGGGGGCTTTTGCTTTTGCCTTGGTAGGAAGCCAGTCCCTCCTCTGGAATGATTGATGACAGGGTTAAAAGGAAGGTAACAGGGTGGTGGAGGGTTGCGCAGACTTGTCGTAGACACATGAACAAGGTAGAGATTGAACTTTTAGGACGTTATGCCACATTGCCATCAATTGGCTGTGCTCTCTCTCTGGCTGTGTCTCATACCAGCACAACATACTACTATCACACCACTGTGTCACAGTGCTGAGGATGACCCACCAAGTCAAGTCAGGTCAAGTCAAGTGGGTCTTTATTGTCATTTCAGCTACATACAGAGTACACAGTGAAACGAAACAATGTTCCTCCAGGACCATGGTGCAACATAGACAGTGCATACAGAACACAAGTGCAACACAATACAAGTGCAGACAGAGGATAATAAATAATTGGCGGTAGTGTGCAAATTATGCAGTGTGTAATAAATATTGAGTCCAGAGAGGTAGTAAAGTTATTAGTGCAAATGCTTCCCCTATTGTCTGGGGTAAATGGTTGGAGAGAGAGAGAGAGAGAGAGAGAGAGAGAGAGAGTATGTGTGTGCATGGAACAGAAAAAAACATCAGTTCAGAAGTGATGAGTTAAGTTGAGAAGTCTGATGGCTTGTGGGAGGAAGCTGTTGCAGAGTCTGGTCGTGTTGGACCGGATGCTGCGGTACCTTCTTCCTGATGGCAGGAGGGAGAACAGTCTGTGTGAAGGGTGGGTGGAGTCATCCACAATGCTGGTTGCTTTGCGGATGCAGCGGGCAGTGTAAATGTCCATGACGAAGGGGAGAGAGACTCCGATGATCCTCTCAGCTGTCCTCACCACAGCCTGCTTTGTGGTGATCAGTCCTGTGGGGTCCTGACCATTGAAGAACAGGGTGAAAGGAGTTTGATATCAGAGTCTGGAATTATAGATCTACACAGTGCTTCTGTATGGATAGTGGAGCTGATGGAATGGACAGTGGGTGTAGAAACAGGGAGGTGGTGTTAATTTTATGGCTGATTGTGGTTATAATACCAGATCTCTGACCTGGGTGGTCGGTTATTCTGCAGATTTACTGACTCGGTTGCTTTGCTCCACAGAGGCAGGCTAATGAGCTGGTTGACACGTTGATGAAATGCACTCCACACTATATCCGCTGCATCAAACCCAACGAGACCAAGAGACCCAGAGACTGGGAGGAGAGCCGGTGAGTGTCAAAATGATATTTTATTTATTGAAGGCTTCAGGACCACATTCTATTACTGCTGGGTCTCTACAGGCCATGGTTTTTATATTTAGCACAACAATTACAGGGGTATTTTTACATAATGTGCCTTAACTTAACTTGCAATGCAGTTCATTAACAGTAGGCAATGGTTGCCAAGTAACACAACAGCCAAAGGCCTCGGCAAAGGGTTCTGAGCATGGAGGGTAACCATTCACCAGTGGCTTTTCCACACGGACACAGTTCGACACGAAGCGCTTACAAACAGGGCTGAGCCTGGTTTTCTCAGTATGCCTAGCTAACCATCCTTTGGGCCACAGAAACGCTCTGTGGGTGGGCTTAATGACATAGGGGTCCGCGGATTGGCTCCACATGTGTGCCGCACAATCTGGGGTCGGTACCGAACATGGCGGAGAATTTTCTGAGACTGTATCTTTCTGAGACAGGTCTATGAGGCTAAGCATAATACGTTAGCATAATGCATTATGCATGCAGATTACACGATGCTAACAGATGAATTATGGCTTTTGTGAGTTAGCTAGTGTTAGCTAGCTACATTAGCCTTGTAGTTGTAGTGCAAGACTAATGAAAGAAGCTACTGCATGCCGGCACCAGCGTGTAACAGTATGACACGGCCTTAGTAAACATTTGGCCCTGCACTGGAAAAGAGGCCAAAGACCGCTCTATGAACAGCATCATAGCTTCAATAATGACATAGCGGTTTTGAGTATTTCCCAGTGGCTTTGAACGTAGCTCAGCTAATCTGGGTTTAGAACTGGGCCTTCTATTTAGTACCCATCCTTACAGAGATGCTGCAGTCAGCGGTATTGTACTGTGGCTGAACGCTGTAGGGACCAGTTACCATGAGCCAGTATGCATTTTGCACTCCATTGCTGTTGGAGCGAAAATGGAGAATGGACATACAAGGTTTGGATATTGCTAAGTTGTTGCCAGGTGGCTGCTATGATGTTACTAAATGGTTGCTGTGGTATCCTAGGTGGTTGCTATGGGATACAAAACCTTGTATCTCCAAAATGTCAACTTAAGAGGTGAAGCAAGAGGCAGAATGGAAGTCAATAGCTGCGTCCCAATCCAGGGGCCCTTCGTAGGCTGCATTTGAATACCGGTTGCATCACAGCAGTGCGACTAGACTGTCCCATTTCAAGAGCTCCTTCCTATGTAGCCGAAAAACACGCCCTACTTTTCCATGGCAACGAAGGATCCTACAAGTGGATCATTCTCCAGCCAACACATTTTGATATTCACGGTCTACCAACTGCAGCCGTCAAGGGTGCTGCCCGACAGGAGCAGCAGTTTCGGGATGTGGTGCGGTAAGGGCAGGGAAAGCGGTGCTTTACACTAAACAGGAAATGCACTGTGGAGCAGACCGCCTCGTTTCAGTTGGGCCTTCACTGTTTACACTGCCTTCGAAGGCTAGGTACTCTGTATACTGCATCCTTCAAAGGATGCAGCCCCTGAATTGGGACACAGCCAAGTCCATTTACCCTGAGGTTTGAGAATGGAGATGCAAGGTCTAGGGCAGTGGTGGCTCAGCGGTTAGAGCACCGGACTATCAATAACAGGGTTGTGGGTTCGATTCCCGGGCTTGGCAAGCTGCCACTGTTGGCCCCTTGAGCAAGGCCCTTTATCCTTTCTGCTCCCTGGGGTGTGTGTACTCACTGCCCCTAGTTCAGTGGTGTGTGTTAAATGTGGAGGACATATTTTGCTGTACAGTGACAAATACGTGCACCTTTACTTTTTAGTGGTTGGTGTGGTGCAAGATAACACCACTACCTGCCAGTGAGCTACCTCCCCACGTGGGAAACTGCGGTTCGATTTCTGGTCTGGGTGACTATGCTGCGCTACACCAATAAGGGTCCTTGGGCAAGACTCCTAACACTACATTGGCCTACACCTCTGTAATACCAGTAACCTTGTAAGTCACTCTGCCATAAATGTAAATGTAAATGTCTGTTCAAATGCAGACAGTATGCATAACATTTCCAGACGGTTGCTAGGCTTTTGCTATATGGTCACTAGGTGGTTGCTATAGCGTTGCTAGATGGTTGGTGTTCTAGGTAGTTTGGGTGTGGTTGATATGACATCATAGGTGGTTGCTATGGAGTATATGAATAATAGAAATTGGCTAATGGTACAGTAATAGCGTAGTGTAGTATATCAAATCACATAACCATAATAATGGACAGTGTCCAGCATCTGGACTCAGGTGCGAAGGGAACAGCCCATGGTTTGCAGGCTCTCACTGTGGGTTTTTTCATGCAGGGTAAAACACCAGGTGGAATATCTGGGTTTGAGGGAGAACATCCGAGTGCGGCGCGCCGGCTTCGCCTACCGCAGAATTTTCCAGAAGTTTCTACAGAGGTGAGTGAAACAGGCTGTGCTTCTTTAGATCATTACAGGAGATGCTAGGCCATCATCGCTAAAGACACTGGACTTAGCCTGCCATCAACTTCATCTCAGCCAATAAGCACCAAGGTCTTCATTCACGTCCTTCAAAAACCTCCCAGAAAGCTATGCAAACAGGATGGATGAAACTGGTGGCAGTCTCAAGTCCAGTGTTTTTGTTAGTAATGTTAGCCTAGCATCTGGGGCAAGTGGCATCTGGGGGTGCTGGGCCTCCTCAGGTGTGTTAAGTGCAGGTGTCTTTTCTCAGGTACGCCATCCTGACTCCTGAAACATACCCGTACTGGCGTGGAGGTGAACAGCAGGGGGTCCTGCATCTCCTGCGCTCCGTAAACATGGACGCGGACCAGTACCAGATGGGCCGCTCCAAAGTCTTCGTTAAGAACCCAGAGTCGGTACGGACACATTTGACTCTTTATTAGTGGGATGATGAAAAGCTGCTGGTGGGAATCAGACGCATACTGCTCAGAAAATCGTTTGATAATCATAATTAAGAAATGCATTTATTTAAAGGGCCAGTATCAGTAAATGCTTTTTGAACAGGATACAATATACAACATACACAATATGGACAAAAGTATTGGGACACCTGCTTATAAAAAAGGCTCTACTGTCCAGAGAAGAATTTCTACTAGATTTTGCATTAATAAGATCAGGATGTTGGATGATGATCCCACTCACCACAACTCATCCCCAACTTCCCAACGTACTGGATGGAGCTCCACCACCACCATAATTCCAGAGAACACAGTTCTTCCACTGCTCCACAGCTCCTCAATGCTGGGGGACTTTATATACCCCTCTAGCCCACGCCTGGCATTAGGCAGCATGGTGCCAGCCAATAGGTTCATCATGTTTATCTGCTCCAGAGAGTCCTATTGTATTGGCGGTGCTTTTCTACAAGGACTAGACAAGCTGTGTGTGTGTGTGTGTGTGCATTTGCACATCTGTGTCAGCAATGGGTGCGACTTAAAGTAGCTGAATGCATTCATTAGAAGGGGTGTCCACAAACATTTGGACACATAGCGTACTCTCATCTCACTACCACACGTTCCCTGCTGTTTTCAGCCGCTGTGTTTCTGTGTGCAGCTGTTCCTGCTGGAGGAGATGAGGGAGAGGAAGTTCGACACATTTGCTAGAACCATCCAGAAAGCCTGGAGGAAGTACATCGCCAGACGGAAGTACGAGCAGATGAGAGAAGAGGGTAAGAGGGCTGATTTGTGCATTAGCGAGAGCATCAGTGAACTGAGACTGTATTTAAGAGCATCGGTAAAGGACATGGCTAATAACAGACGAGACCACGCTCTGCAAATCCTTTCTCAGGAGGAATCTAATTTGCATACTGCAGAGGTGCAGCTTTGGGTGGTCTCAGTTCACCACAGTTCAGCGCTGGTGGGACTGATTCAACTCGTTACCCAGCGCTTCGTGAGTTGAGTCACTTGTGTTGACTGAAGAGTCAGGACCCCTCCTGGTAAAATGCTTAAGGGGGGCCTTCAATGTGTTATTAGCAACATCAGCATCTTTACAGTTAAGGGGGAAGCCAACTCAACTGTGTAATTGTAATCACAGGCCACTTTATCAGAAACCCCTACTTTCACTCAAAGCGGTGATATGGACAAAAGTATTGGGACACCTGCTTATTGGGAAAAAAAAGGTTATCCTGCTTTTTGTTGGAGTAACTGTCTCTACTGTCCAGAGAAGAATTTCTACTAGATTTTGCATTAATAAGGTCAGGATGTTGGATGATGATGATCCCGCCCACCCCGCCTCATCCCCAATTTCCCAACTCATCCCAAAAGTACTGGATGGAGCACCACCACCACCATCATTCCAGAGAACACAGTTCCTCCACTGCTCCACCCCTCCTGGTAAAATGCTTAAGGGGGGCCTTCAATGTGTTATTAGCAGCATCACCATCTTTACAGTTAAGGGGGAAGCCAACTCAACTGTGTAATCATAATCACAGGCCAATTTATCAGAAACCCCTACTTTTGCTCTAAGCAGTGACACAATGCACAATCCAATGCAGCACATCAGCAGCAGATGATCAGAACATGGTTGGAGAGGAGGAGTCTGGAGGAATCTGGAGTCTTATTTAAACCTCAGACGTTTAGTCTGGTCTGATCTTGATTGATGGTTGAAGTGAGTGGTGGTGAAGAAGATCACCATCATGGCCAGATCCAAAGAGCTCTCTCAAAGAGGCCTTCAGAAAGAAGCTTCTTCATCCCTCACTTCAACCATCAAGAGCAGACCAGACTAAACATCTAACCCAAAACCCAAAACCGCTCTACTGTCCACTAAGTCATTTACAAGTGCAACAACTGACCAACATGGCCAGAACAGGCCGTCCTAGCAAGTTCAGCCTAAGAGCAAAAACCACAAGGGTCTCTAATGGGTAAAGAAGTCTCCAGCAACCCTAAAATGTCATCAGGGTAGCAGGTAGCTCTCGTTGGCACAGCTGAATGACAGTGAGAAAGTGACCAAACCAGTTCATGGGAGGTGAGCGAGGAGGAAACTGTCCATTCATCTGTCCAGAGCACATCGTTCATAAGTCCTGGCGAACTTCAATCTTACCCTTTTTATTCTTTTGTTTTATTAAATAATTCAGATTTTTCTTCAACAGGAGGCATCAATCGCAAGTTCCCAGTATTGGTCACGGTTATGAGAATAACCCAGGTGTTTCTAATAAAGTGGCCAGTGGGTGTAGATTGATGTTTTTTTTCTGCTTCCAGCTTCGGACATTCTCTACAACTCTAAGGAGCGGCGCAGAAACAGCATTAACAGGAACTTCGTTGGTGATTATCTGGGAATGGAGGAAAGGCCTGAACTGCGGCAGTTCCTGGCCAAGAGAGAACGGGTCGACTTCGCTGACTCTGTGACCAAGTATGACCGCAGGTTTAAGGTACTTTAAGGTCTTCTCCAAACGTCTGTAATGATCTCATTTACATGAGTAAGACTTCGGCACAACATGCCGCTAACCAAGCCCTTCTCTCTTCTTCCAGTCGATCAAGAGGGATCTGATCCTGACTCCAAAGGGCATCTACCTGATCGGTCGAGAGAAGGTAAAGAAGGGTCCCGAAAAGGGCCAGATCAAAGAAGTGCTGAAGAGAAAGCTGGACATCGGGAGTGTACGTTCAGTCTCGCTGAGGTTAGGCACTTCCTGTACTAATATGACAAGCTGACTCATTTCGTTACACCACCACCACCAGTACCAGGCCACAGCGGCACCCTCTATGTCTCGGTGGGCTTGCAGGCAGTGTAAGTGTGTGAGAAGTTCTGCACTGCGTGGAAATATCATTAACAAAACAGGAACTTGGTTAAATGATCTGCAGCGCTGCACGCTAGCTTCCAGCTCACCAGTGGTTTGGTACTGAAGTTTGCATGCACAAGAGTCACACTGAGAGTCATTAAGAACGGTACGAATTAGAACCCTACAGGAAATGTACTAGATTAAAATGCGTATGTCTTTTCTGGTCCAGTGCAGTACACACTGTAGGTCCAAATAAAGGGTCCAGATAGGCCTTTTAATTAGTACATTTAGTAAAATACCTTAAATCCACCATACGATGCATTTCTTGAGGATTTGAGATGTTCGTTGACTGTATGGACAAAAGTATTTGGACACCTGCTTTTATATATATATATCCTATTGTAGAATATTGGAGAGTCCAAATGCCCCACAAAGCTCGTCTACTCCATGTACAGAAGCACTGACAATATAATAGGCCTCTCTGGGGCAGATCAACATGAACCTGTTGGCACCATGCTGTCTAATGCCAGGCGTGGGTTATAGCAGTATAAAGCCCCCCAGTGTTATTGAGCTGTGGAGCAGTGGAAGAACTGTGTTCTCTGGAATGATGGATGGTGGTGCTCCAACCTCGTTTCTATTCCGGCTGTTCCTGCAGCAAATGGGGGCAGACTCCCTATTGGTACCCTCAATCTCAGAGAAAACAGTGGATAAACAGGTGTCCACAAACTTTTGGACATGTAGCGTATGTTATATAAACACAGCTGGTCCTAAAAGTAAGTTAACTGAAAGACAGGACTGTGTTGAGATCTTGTATTTAATTGGTGTAGGTATCTGAATAATGTGCAGTACTAAAGACCATCAGACTAAGCCATGTCCATCTCCCCCTCTCTCTCCCCTCTCGCTCTAGCACGAGGCAAGACGACTTCTTCATCCTGCATGAGGCTCAGTATGACAGCCTGCTGGAGTCCATGTTCAAGACGGAATTCCTGAGCCTGCTGTGTAAGCGCTACGAAGAGCAGACCAAGAGCAAGCTCTGCCTGGCCTTCAATGACAGGTGATACAGACAAAGAGAAGCCACATTATTAGAAATACCTACCTTATACATCCACTCACTGGCCACTTTATTAGAAACACCTGCTTTATACTTCCACTCACTGGCCACTTTATTAGAAACACCTACTTTGTACTTCCAGTCACTGGCCACTTTATTAGAAACCCTTACCTTCTACTTCCACTCACTGGCCACTTTATTAGAAACACCTGCTTTATACTTCCAGTCACTGGCCACTTTATTAGAAACACCTACTTTATACTTCCACTCACTGGCCACTTTATTAGAAACACCAACCCTGTCCTTCTACTCACTGGCCACTTTATTAGAAACACCTACCTTGTGCTTTCTGGTCACTTTATTAGAAACACCTACTCTGTACTTCCAGTCACTGGCCACTTTATTGGAAACACCTACCTTATACTTCCACTCACTGGCCACTTTATCAGAAACACCTACCTTATGCTTCCACTCACTGGCCACTTTATCAGAAACACCTACCTTATGCTTCCACTCACTGGCCACTTTATCAGAAACACCTACCTTGTGCTTTCTGACCACTTTATTAGAAACACCTACCTTGTGCTTTCCGGACACTTTATTGGAAACACCTATTTTATACTTCCACATACTGGCCACTTTATTAGAAACACCTGAATATCAATGTGTCCTTCATACAGGCTGGAGTTCCGTCTGAAGAAGGAGGGCTGGGGTGGGGGCGGGACGCGCATGCTGATGTTCCAGAGGGGACAGGGAGACATCGCCCAAGTCAAACCTGCCGGGAAAACTCTGAACATCTCTGTAGGAGACGGACTGCCGAAGACGTCCAGTGAGTGACCCGGCAGCGTTGGATTGATTTAGATTAGAATGGAGTTCATGGAAATGCCTTTGAGAGTTACAGTGACCATATATATAGATATATATATATATATATCATATAATAATTGTCATTCCAAAACCTTGTATCTCCATTTTTGCTGTTTTTTTATTATTGACATAATGAATGTGTGAATCTGGCAGTTGTTCTTTAAATTGTACCAGAATTTTATGATGAATTGACCATTAAAAATTCCTTAAATCATGTTTTTACACTGAAAGGTATGTTACACTGATTCATCAGATTCATTGATATGCTCTCCCTGCCTCCAGAACCAACCAGAAAGAGTGCTGAGCCCACTCAGGGAGGCAGAAGGCAGCCCCCCAACAGAGGTATGGTACATTTACCCTCTCAGCTGCTGCTTTCCCTGCTCTTATTGTTTATTAAGGTCACACACACACACACACACATACCTAAAGAACCCTAACTGGTGGGATGGCCCTCCCTCTCCCCCATCACTGACTGTTAGCTGGTGTAACAGAACTGGCAGTTAGTGATCTCCTCCAAGCGTGTTTAGCTCCAGTGGCGCTGCTATAGCGGGAATTTCACACGATGTGGAGGAGCTTTATGCGACTAGCAGGAAGCTCATACTGGCTTTCAGCCTCCCAGCACTGGTAGCACCCAGTCTAGTGGGTGGGAATTGGAAATGACATCATTTAGGGGAAAAAGGAAAAGAGGGTCCTCACCAATGACTATTTCTGTAAAGAACCATCAATTTAAAGGTTTGTGTCCTTTTGATCGTCTGTAGTTCTCCAAATGGTCAACATGTCTTGGCTGATTGGGGGGATTACGTTTGGGGTTGGGGGAACCCAAAATATCTCCATAAGCACTGATTAACTGAGCCATTATTTATTAAACAAGGTTACCAGAACGGCGCGGCCCAGTTCCCACGTGGATCCACTCGCCCGCATGAGCAGACGTACTCAACGCCAGACAAGCGAACCCGGCCGCCCAGCGCCGCCCTCCCTAAGCTGGGCTCGCAAAAGGGCCGGAGGGGGGGACCCACATCCCAAACACAGCAAACTAACCTGGACTTCCTCAACGTACCTGAACAGGGCATGTCAGGGTGAGCGGTACACAGCATACACACATCATATACAAACAGCAGTTTCTTTATATATCGATTTTATAATGTGCGACTTTGTATGCATTGTTACTTATCCTATAGAAACATATAGGGACAAAAGTATTCAGACACATCTCTTAATCAGTGAATTCAGGTGTTTGATTCAGTCCCGTTGCCACAGGTGTATAAAATCAAGCCCCTAGCCCTGCAGTCTGCCTTTCTTACACACATCAGTGAAAGAACGGGAGGTTCTGAAGAGCTCACTGAACTCCAGCGTGGTTCTGTATGTAATAGGAGACACCGCTGCACCAACAACAACAACAAGTCAGCTGGTGAAATTTTATAATTTCCTCCCTCCTAGATCTTCCTCCATCAGCTGTGAGTGGTGTTATTATTGAACAGTGGAAGAGTTTAGGAGGAACAGCTCACAGAGAGCAGCTCAGCCACCGAGTGTCTGTCAGACCACGTAAAGTTACAGAGCGGGGTCAGGGCCGAGTGCTGAGCTCAGAGCAGAGTGCAGAAAAGCCTCCAACTGACTCAGTAACTGCAGCAGAGCTCCAGACCTGCTGCTGCTGGTAGAGCTTAAAGCAAAGGGGGACCAGCTCTATATTAATCTTGTAGGTGTGATGTGTAGGTGTCCTAATACTTTTGTCCATATAGTATAGTATACAAATCTTATAAGTAATATAATAGACTATAGACCATCTGTTGGGTTCTTAATGGTTAATAATAATGAGTTCATACAATAAAGTAAGTGTCTGTACGGTGGAGCTACCAGAGAGAATGGGTTTCCAATAAAGTGGCCAGTGAGTACGCATTGCTGTTGGCGGTAGGCTAGTGTGCCTTTGCCTGACTCCAGCACTTGGTCATTTACACACATCTGCTATTTCTCTTTAAAGAATGCAGAGGAAGAGGAGCATCAGCCAGCGCCCCCCGCCGGCTCCCAGCAGTCGGCCCAAAGCTCAGCCCCGCTCCCAGGGCCCTCGCTGCCGGGCGCTGTATCAGTACATGGGTCAGGACGTAGATGAGCTCAGTTTCGAGGTCAATGAGGTCATCGATCTGATTAAGGAAGGTGAGTAATGGATTCACAGGTGAAGAACTGGACTGGGACGCATGGTTTATAGTCTATACATGCCGTCACTAAAGCCTGTACATTAGCTGGCAAACCTGCAGCCACACTGGCTATATATATATATATATATATATATATATATATATATATATATATATATATATATATATATACATATATATATCAACCAACAAAGAAACACCACAAGGAGACAGAACGAGGTGAGAGTTCATTAAACGTCTGTTTATGATAATAACTATTTATGATTTTACTGTATTTTACTGGTTGTTTAAATGTTTGGTTTTACAATAAAATACACAAAAAAATGTTCTTTGTAAAAAAATAAAAGGTCGGCCATCAGTGAGCTTCATGGTAATGGTGCTCTCTATTGGCGTATTTATAATATACACATATATATATATATACAGTCATGCCCGAAAGTATTCATACCCCTGTCAAAGTTTGACTTAAATTTACTTTTATTTAACCAGAAATTATATTATTGCCTGGAAATGACACAGGCATCTCCCAGGAGATAACACGATGATGTACAAGAGGCATCATTGTGGGAAAAAATATTTCTCAGCTTTTATACACATTTGAACAAAAAGTGGCATGTCCAAAATTATTCATACCCTTCTCAATAATTAATAGAAAAGCCTTCATTGGCTATTACAGCAATCAAACGCTTCCTGTAATTGCTGACCAGCTTTTTGCATGTCTCCACTGGTATTTTTGCCCATTCATCTTTAGTGATGAGCTCCAACTCTTTGAGGTTCGAGGGTCTCCTTGCCATCACCCTGATCTTTAGCTCCCTCCACAGATTCTCAATTGGATTCAAGTCAGGACTCTGGCTGGGCCACTGCAAAACATTAATGTTTTTGTCTGCTAACCATTTCTTCACCACTTTGGCTGTGTGTTTTGGGTCGTTGTCGTGCTGAAATGTCCACCGGTTCCCAAGGCCAAGTTTCTCTGCAGACTGCCTGATGTTGTTGTTGAGAATCTTGATGTATTGCTCTTTTTTCATGGTGCCATTTACTGCGATCAAGTTCCCTGGTCCATTGGCTGAAAAACACCCCCAAAACATTAGGTTCCCACCACCATGTTTGACAGTGGGGATGGTGTTCTTAGGGTTGAAGGCTTCTCCTTTTTTACGCCAAATGGTGCACACATCATTGTGGCCAAACAATTCAATTTTTGTTTCATCTGACCATAAAACAGAACACCAGAAGTCTTCTTCTTTGTCCAGATGAGCATTTGCAAAGGTCAAGCGGGCTTTTGTGTGCCTTTTCTGGAGAAGTGGTGTCCTCCTTGGCCTGCGTCCGTGGAACCCAGCAGTGTGCAGTGTCCGTTGAACTGTCTGCCTTGAGATGTCGCCACCAGCAGAGTCCAGATTCACCAGGATGGCCTTGGTGGTGATCCTTGGATTTTTCTTCACCTCTCTCACTATTCTCCTGGCCAGCACAGGTGTCACTTTTGGCTTCCGACCACATCTTCTGAGATTTTCCACAGTGCGGAACTTCTTGTATTTTTTAATAATACTTTGCACTGTAGCCACTGGAACTTGAAAACATGTTGATATGGCTTTATAGCCCTTTCCTGACTTGTGAGCGGCCACAATGCACAGCCGCAGGTCCTTAGTGAGCTCCTTTGTCTTAGCCATGACTGTCCACAAACCAACTGCAGAGAGCTGCTGTTTTTCTCCTGTTGAGTTGATTAAAACAGCTGTTCCCAATGAATCAGGGTAATTAGGATGCTTTAAAACAGCTTGGACTATTTGGAATGGTATAGAACTTTGGATTTTCCCATATACTGTGACAGTTTTCAAAGGGTATGAATAATTTTGGACATGCCACTTTTTGTTCAAATGTGTATAAAAGCTGAGAAATACTTTTTCCCACAATGATGCCTCTTGTACATCATCGTGTTATCTCCTGGGAGATGCCTGTGTCGTTTCCAGGCAAAAATATAACTTCTGGTTAAATAAAAGTAAATTTAAGTCAAACTTTGACAGGGGTATGAATACTTTTGGGCATGACTGTATATATATATATATAATGTCACATTGCAGGAAGTAATATATATAATTTATTGACAACATTCATAACATGCTTAATAATGGTTATATGAGATTTAAAAATATACATATTTACATACATATCATTAGTGTTGCACCAATACCGTTACCATATACCATTGTTTAAATGTTTCGTTGTATAATAAAATACGCAAATAAAAATGTTCTATGTAATAAAAAAATATGTAGGGCATCAGTAAGCTTCATGGTATCGGTGCTCTCTACTGGTGTATATGTGACATATTATATATATATATACATATATATATATATATATATATATATATATATGTCACATTGCAGGTAGTAATATATATATATATATATATATATATATATATATATATATATATATATATATATATATATATATATAATTTATTGACAACATTCATAAGATGCTTAATAATGATTATATGAGTTTTAAAAATATACATATTTACATACATATCATTAGTGTTGTACCAATACCGTTACTGTATCGGTATCGGCTCCGATACTGGCACTTACACACAGTATCGTATCGGCAATAGAGAGCACCAATACCATGAAGCTTTACTGATGCCCTACATTTTTTTTTTACATTTTATTACATTACATTTTTATTTGCGTATTTTATTATAAAACCAAACATTTAAACAACCAGTAAAATCATAAATAGTTATTGTCATAAACAGACGTTTAATGCACTCTCAGCACTTTCTGTCTGCATGTAGTGTTTATTGTTGGTTGAGTTGAGTTGAGTTTCAGCAGCTTGTTTAAAGGAAACACTGAAGTTTAGTAGCTTTAGTAACTAGTAGAGACGTGAACCTGAAGGTGAACCTGCTGCTCTGTTTGTCTCTAAACTGGCGTATTTTTTTCTCACGGCTCTGAAATGTGGATTAAACAGCAGTTAAAAGCTGTTTGGTGAAGCTGAGCCAGATTCTGCTTCCCTACCTGCTCCTGTTTCTGCATTGTGGCCATTTTTTTTATTATTTCAGCTCGGAAATGTTTCAAAAGTGCAGATAAATGCTGCTCTATCAAGCTTATTAGATCTGATTTAGGATCAAATATAAAAAAGTACAGCCTATAGAAAGTGGAACTCTATAAATATCAGGATTTAGAGACGAGTATCGAGTAGTTAAGTCAGAGTTGGTATCAGTATCGGAAAAGAAGAAGTGGTATCGGTGCAGCCGTATATATCATTATCGTCAAGTCAAAGCCACATAGCCCTGAATTAGTAACTTTACAGGAGAAGCAAAAACACCCCCTGCTTTAAATGGAAATCAGTGTAATGTAAAATATTTTGTGAAACAATTTTGGTCCATTTTTCATGAAATAATAAGTTATTGTGTCTTTTGTGTCTAGCACATCATCTACTGTCAAACATAATCATCTAATAGACAAAAATACTAAATATTTAGCTCATTTTAAAGACAATAGCCTTAATGAAATGTTACAGTAATTATAATTATTAAAATAGGGTCACATGCTCTGGTAGTGTGGATGTCCTCATCAAGTTATAGTGCCCCCCATCGAATCTGAGTCTCTTTAAGATGAGTATCCAATCTGATCTGATCTGTGTGTGTATAAATAATAATCCAGCTCCACAGTTGAGATCAGACGAGCTGCTGATTAATCTGATCAGTAAATCCTTTATTTTCAGGATCAGATTCTATAATCAGACTTTCTGGACTGACTGATTTAGTTTAGTCAGACTTTTCTTAAAATCACTGTTTTATAGTGTTTAATATCTGATAATCCAGTCTGATCTCCTCCCTGACCAATCAGCTCCCAGCTCCTTTACAACACTGCAGTCTGATCACTTCCTGTGTGTGAGAGAGAGTGTGTGTAGTGGTACACACTCTGGACTGGTATCTGTGGTGGTTGTTGGTCTACTGGTGTGTAATAACTGGTTTATAGTGGGTGAATGTGCTGTGTGTGTGTGTTTGTGTGTGTGTTAGCATTAGCGTTAGCCTCCTCGTCTCGGTTCTAAACGGGTTCTTCAGTGCTGGTTTAAGAACAGAGAAAGGCGAGCGCCGGTTCTGCGGTTCTCCCGCTGGTAAAACAGAGCGTTTCAGTGAGAGTTTTATAAAGGGTCAGATATTATGGTCTGTTTTCAGGTTCCACTGTAAAATAGCTCCACACTGCAGAACCTCAGCTCCTTTATTTACCTTCTGAGAACGTCCACACTGCTGCTGCTGCAGCCGACTGGGCTGTAATGTTTGTTAAGGGCGCACTGAGGACAGCAGATGGCGCTCTGAACAAGCCCAAACAGTTAATTAATCATTACGTTATGAAATTAAACTCAATTTTAGATTAGATTAGATTAGAATTGTTCTGCTTAGCCTCCTTTTATACTGTCTTACATCAAAGATTTTTGACAAAGGCCCCAAAATAAACCCAACAACTGCCTGAATGTGAGATTCTGCATCGTCATGTTTTTGGTTTGTTTCCCTGTAGATCCGTCTGGCTGGTGGAAGGGCAGGCTGCGTGGGAAAGAGGGTTTATTCCCAGGGAATTACGTGGAGAAAATCTGAGAGGCTTTCTCTTCCTGCCATGGATGGATCTTAGCGGCTCTCAGTTCTCCGACTGTGACCTTTTGACCTCTGAGCCTCTCAGGACACACAAACACACACACACACACACTTGGTCGGTAATGATGAGGCAAACAGGTCAGATGATTGACGGTGAAATTGTAAGATATGTAGAGTTCATCTTCTAGACACAGATTTGAAAAGTCAGACAGGGAAAGGGGGTGCAGACAGGGTTTTCAGTATTACGTCTAGCAGTCTGGGCCAAAGCCTGGCACAGATGCTGCACTACCACAAAACAACCACACGATGGCACTGCTGTCATTACAGATTTCATCACAGACTTTTTGCACATCATAAGAAGTCATGCAGTCATGAGCGAATAATAATAATAATAAAGGGTAACCTTGAATTTATTATTACTTTTATTTTTTTTTAAGTTATATGATTCTTTTTAAGGGGGTAATTCACTTCCATATATAATTTGTTTCTAATCAAATGAAGCTTGTGTGTCTTTGTGAGCGACCTGTACCTGATTGATTTGACTTCTGATGTATCTGGTAAGCCTATGAAAGTATTACCGTTTTTAAATATGATGATGACTGTACATGTCTTGTGCTTATGCCTTAAAAGTGTGGTAATGTACTAACACTTACATTAACCTTGGTCTTACAGGACAATCCCTCAGGGGGGAAGGTGTGGGGTGGGGTGGGGGGATATGTTTTAGATCAACATGTGAAGTAAAAAAAAAATATATATGTGAATAAAAGTGATTCCTTCCCCGAAACAGACTTGCTCATCAGTGTGTCATCAGTGCAGCTGAGGTCGGTTTGTTGTTATAATCAAATATATTATATGTCGTCACAGAGCTTTACAGAGATCCGGGTCCGAGCCTCTTCTGAGCAAGCCCGTGGCAACAGTGGTGGCAAGGAGAAACTCCCTCTGAGAAACCTTGAGAGGAACCAAGACTCAAAAGGGGAACCCGTCCTCCTCAGGTCGACACCGGATCACAATAATAAAAATCAACACAGGAATAAAAACAACGAGTTTAAATAAAACTAAACTGAATTAAGAAAAATAAAAAGGTAAATGTGGCATCAAGCCAAACAAGATGACAAAAAAATGTGAGTGAGATGATGATGATTGCAGTCCTGCAGGTAAACAGTGAGAAGCAGAGGCCTGCAGTGAGGCGAGGATGAGTCAATGCAAGGCCCCAGAGCAGGTCAGGGGGGCAGGGGGGTAGTGGAGTGCCAGGTCAGGCGGTACCATGGAACAGTTGGAGGGAAAGGAGGGAGGAGGAGGAGTGCATACATACATACATATCATTAGTGTTGCACCGATACCGTTACTGTATCGGTATCGGCTCCGATACTGGCACTTACACACAGTATCGTATCGGCAATAGAGAGCACCGATACCACAACAGGGGGAACAGGGGGAGAACGGCGTCTCCGTCATTCCCACTCCAGGCCGGAACGCTGCTGCTGCTACTGCACTATATGGAGGTTTGGTGGTGGAGCTGCAGGAGGAGAACCTCTCTCCAGAACTGTGTAACGCTGCAGAACCCATAGAGTCATATTAGTGTATAATCCTGTAGTATTACTCCACCACCTCAGCCCACATACTGCTCCACCTTCAGATCAAGCTTCTGGAGCTTCTCTCAGCTTGTCCAGAAATGCATGTGTACAGTTTAAAAGGGGAGGTGGCGCTCAAAGCATGGTTTGTATTTGTTTTATTTACGACAGTGGTGTTAAAATCTTTATTGGACCCCTTATAATAAATACGACACATTGCTACTTGTGCAAGTTTACAGCCATGTGATAATAATGTGCCCCCTATGTTGTCGCTGTCCCACAAAAAAACCTTGTATATCACTTTTGTCAATTTTATTTTGAACAAACCAATAGAAATGCTCCCCAATGACCTGGATGTAAAATCTTTTTTGCGTAGACTTCCATGGAAACTTGTAAAAGTTCCAATTTTGGAGATACAAGGTTTCTGCATGACCGTGACGATGTGTGTAAATATGATAAAGTGAATTCGGCCAACTGTAAGGTGCACCCATTGCTGACACAGGCATGAGGCAGGCATATGGTATAAAGCCCTGCTGTGCAGCAGTGGAACTGCATTCTCTGGTGTGTTGGAGCCCCACTGGTGGCTGAATGCAATCAAATCACATCCAGGAGGGTTTCAACATCTAGTGCAAAGCCTTCCCAGCATAGTAGAGCCCTTGCTTTCAGATGAAATGCTGAAGGAGAAGATGGAGGTTGGGCAGCCAACTCCAACACCCTGGGAGCAGAGAGGGTGAAGGGCCCGGGTATCGAACCCACAACCCTGTCATCAATAGCCCGGAGCTCTAACCGCTGAGCCACCACTGCCTACGTTAGAGCACCGGCTTGGTCAGGGTGTGAACAAGCAGATTACTCTACATTAGGACCCAGAAGATACTAGTTCCACCACATACAACCTGGAGGAGTCATCCAGAACCAGAAGCTACATGAGAACACGCCTGGTTAGGCTTTATTAAGAAAAAATGTCTGGATCTCGATCATCCTGTCGGTGCGGCCCAGTTACGTGTTCTCGCCTGGCAGGTAAATCTGCTCCGTTCATTGTTAGCCTAAGGTGATAAGTGGCTTCCTCGTAGCCTAAAGCTGAATTTCCAGCAGGAAGCCCTGCCAGCGTTTAGTCTTACAGGGTGGACAGGTCCAGCAGGTGCGAGACCTCTAACTGAAACTGCATTCTCCGGCAGGAGCGAGAGAAAAGCAGAGATTCATTACACATGCACAACAATGCAAATGCCTAACAACCCAGAGAGAGAGAGAGAGAGAGAGAGAGAGAGAGAGAGAGAGAGAGAGAGAGACTGAGAGAGAGAGAGAGAGAGAGAGAGAGAACCTACAGATTTAATGTTGGTGCTGCTAGTTTGCATTAAGGGCGTAATGCATTTTCCTGCGGTGGGAAAAGAGCTGCATGAAACTGGGCCTTCAATTCAAATATGTCTCCTTCTGTGTAATATAATATATAATAATATAATATAATATAAAGGTATATGATGTGGTGAAGGACTTCAGTTCTAGGAATTGATCCACCATGAAACATCACACCAGACCAGGCCTATCCACATGTGGAGAAATCTTCCACCATTCAGATACAGACACAGATACACCATCTACCATCTGCATCAGCTACACCATGGGAAGGTCATGGAGTAATGTCCTAAGTCCACCTAAGAGCACAAATGCCCCCCGTCTTCACACCTAACCTTACAATACACACTGTTGACTTCAGGTTAAATCCCAAATGGCCACTTTATTAGAAACCCATCCCTTGTAGTTCCACATTGCTGGTGTACAGTTAGACACTGCAGCCCCTCTCTTAATGGACAGTATGGGTCACTCCAGCCACCCTCTAGCCCTTCTTCAGTGGGTCAGTCTCTGAAAATACACACTCTACTGGTCAAGGTCTCACAGATGCTATTTCAGCAAAGCCACTGTGGTCAGAAACTGAGAGTGAGGAACAAGATAGAAGGCTGTGCACCTTTAACAGAGGTGTTTCTGATAAAGTGGCCGGTGAGTGAATGTAGAAAGTGGGCAAAGTGAATAACATGGATTATCTGGTAACAGTGACGCCTGTCAGGACTTAAAACAATACATTGGGGGTTCATTTTTTGTGACCCAGAAAACCTTAAATTATTTTACAAAAAATAATAATTAGATGTTATTAAAATATTGATTTATTTAAATAATAATACTAATTACATAATTGTTTTGCTATTAATAATGCTTGATGTATATTTAGACAATTTATACACAATATATGAACTAATATATGATAACTAAAATATATACTAATATATATATTAGTATATATATGATAATGAAAATATATACAAATATATATATATTAGTATATATTTTAGTTATCATATATTAGTTCATATATTGTGTATAAATTGTCTAAATATACATCAAGCATTATTAATAGCAAAACAATTTTATTATATTGAATTATTTTATATAAGTTGTAAGTATAAGTATAAGTTGAATATTAATCCAGCATTATAGCAATTCTGAAGTGTTATTTTTTTATATAAAAATTTACCTCAGGAATCTGCCATTTTACTGGTGGTGGCTTGACATTATGATTGATATTAAAATAATAAATCTTGCATCTTGCATATAAAGAAATATGTTGTTTTAATGTAAAAATGATTGTATTAATCAGTACAGTAAGTAACAGTAAATGGTTTTAAATGAGAGGACTCTTAATTTTAGTGTAAAATTAAATTCTCAAGCTAAAGTAAGTATTAAATATTTATTATATTTAATTTAATTAATTTATTAAGTTGAATATTAATCCAGCATTATTTGCATTTCTTAAGTGTTATAGTGTTATATATATAAAAATATAATATATATATAAAAATTGACCTCAGGAATCTGCCATATTACTGGTTGGTTGAGCTTTGAAATGATGATTGATTAAAATATATATTAAAATAAATATATATTAAAATAATAAATCTTGCATGTGAATTAATATGTTGTTTTAATGTGTGTAAACTCTGTAGACTTTATTAATGTAATGTAACGTCTCAAATGCTGGGAGGACTTTTATTTCTGGTCTAAAATAAAATGCTAAAGCTAAAAAAACAGTGAAATCCAGCAGAACTGGAGCTGAACGTGTTTAATTAGAAGTAAATATATAAACATATATAACATATATAAATATATATAAACATATATAAACATATATAAATATATATAAACATATATAAATATATATAAATATATATAAACATATATAAATATATATAAATATATATAAACATATATAAACATATATAAATATATATAAACATATATAAATATATATAAATATATATAAACATATATAAACATATATAAATATATATAAACATATATAAACATATATAAATATATATAAACATATATAAATATATAAATATATCATCGTGTAAAAGTCAAGAACAGGTCCACTCGAACCTGAGCAGAGCCAGTTACCCCTCCTCCTCTGGCCCCCAGCAGCCACCATGCCTGCCCCGCCGGCTGATGTCACGGCTGGACTGGCGCTACAGGCTCGGGGACATTCTGCTGTTGAAGCCTCTGAGAGCTGCGCTCCCGCAGACAGAGCAGACAGAGCAGACAGAGCAGACAGCGCAGACAGCTCAGACAGCGCAGACAGCGCAGACAGCACAGGCAGCATGGACTCGTTTCTGGAAGGTAAGGAGGAGGAGGAGGAGGAGGAGAGCTCTGGGCTGTGGGTTTCTGAGGCCGGGGGTCGATACCAGGTCTTTTACTGATTA